>NW_027202682.1:1196247-1477584 GCF_024711535.1 Dipodomys merriami
GTAGAGCAGCTGCGTGGCAGCTTACTGGCTGTCTCTTAAGCATTTGTTTTCATTTGCTAAAGTAACATGTTTTTTATGTTACACACACACACGCACGCACGCACGCACGCACACGCACACACTAGGAACATGGCTCAGTGGTAGAGCGCTTGCCTTGCATGCATGAGGCCCTGGGTTCTATTCCCCAGCACCACATCAGCAAAAAGAAAAAAAAGCTGGAAGTGGTGCTGTGGCTCAAGTGGTAGAGCACTAGCCTTGAGCTGAAGAGCTGAGGGACAGCGCCCAGGCCCAGAGTTGAGGCCCCATGACCCAAAAAAAAAAAAAAAAAAATCTGAAGCCAGGCTTAGTAATGTGTGTAGTAGTGCTAGCACTTAGAAGGCTGTGGCAGTAGGATTTCTTGAGTCAAGGAATTTAAGTCCAGCCTGGGCTGCATAGCCATTATCTCCCACCAAAAGCAAAAGGCCAATTTAGGAAATGGTATCTCCTTTCTCCTTCCTAAAGCGTCCAGAAATGTATTCCTCAGTTTTGTGCCCTGAGAAAACTTGTACCTACCTATAGGAAGATCCCTAGGTTATCTCTCATTCTACGCTTTGGTTCCTGTCTTCTGGATAATGGATATTCCTTTAGGTCAGTATTTAGATGACTGGCTTGCCCTCCTTGGTCCTGTCTTAGCTGTAAGACATGTAACACAGCACCTCTGAAGCCAGCCTACAGTGACTAGTGTTTCACTGCAAGGTGCCTCAGGCTTTTTCTTTTTTCAATTGTGGGTTTAGGGCTTGAACTCAGGGTCTGGATGCTGTCCCTGAGCTCTTTTGCTCAAGGCTAGTACTCTACTACTTGAACCACCACTCTACTTGCAGCTTTTTGTTGGTAATTGGAAATAGGGTCTTATGGAATTTTCTGTCCTGGCCAGCTTTGTAGCTAGGATTATAGGCATGAGCCACTGGCACCTGGCTAGAGGTTGATCTCTGTCTCAGGGAAAAGCTGCTCTCCGGTGGGGCTCAGCGTGGCCTAACCAGTGAGGCAGGGTTGTGCAGGGGTTTGTTGGGCGGGTGTCTATATCTAGAGTTGAATGTGGGCTTGTTGCAGGTGGTGGTGGTTTGGAGTACAGACCAAGTGGATGCTGGTGGTGAAGTGGGTGTGGTCGCCAAGGTGCACACTGACTTTGACATTCAGACCTTCCAGATCGCCTATTTTGATGAAACCAGGTGATGTGGCTCCTGAGTGTCCTGGGGCAGGGACCGCATCTGAGGCGCTCTGCTCCCGAGCAGCACTCCCTACCGGATGCTTCCTCTGCAGGATGGCGTCCTGTGGGCAAGGCAGTGTGCGGCTCTGGCGGCTGCGTGGACGGACCCTGCGCTCCTGCCCCGTGGACCTGGGGGAACACTGTGTGCTGGAGCTCACGGACCTCGTCTTTGCACAGAACCCAGAGAGCTGCCAGGTGCCCTCCTCGCGCACACTGTGAGGCCCTGCCTTAGCCCCTCCCCACCACCCAGCCCACTCAGCACCTTTGGGACCCTGCCTCACCTGTCACCTCTTTGGGACAGTTATGTATGCAGCCGTAGTGGTCACATCCTGGAGATTGACCACCAGCGCATGGCTGTGCGGTGCACCCGCCGCCTGCTGCCTTCACGGACTGCTGGTAGCCCCCTTCCCCAGAAGCAGACCCTCGTCTTAGGTAAGTGGGCCTCTGCACCCTGGGGGAGGCGGCTTCACCCTGAGGCTCTGACCTCTGGGTTCCCCAGGCTCCGGCATTGCCATCAGCAGCCTCAGTGTCTCCTCGACTGCATGTGCTGTGGGTTCTGAGGATGGCTACCTGCGAATCTGGCCCCTGGACTTCTCCTCGGTGCTCTTGGAGGCAGGTGAGGCTTTGGGTGTCCAATCCAACTAGGAGAGCTGGCTCTTCACAGTTGTGGTAGAGAGCCAGGTCCTCTGCCTCTGGTTTTGGCAGTGCTGTGCCTGGGCTCAGTGGGAGTTGTGGAGCCAAGGAGTGTGTCTTAAACTTGGGAATCTACCAATACTAGGACTTTCTGTAGAATGGCCTCACAGAAGGGCGTTGGGGTGGTGGGTAGAGGGGAAGGTCTCTGCAGCCTGGCCCAGGACATGATGGTCCTGAAGAAGCTGCCTCCTCCAGCCTGTCTCAATCTGGGGACTTGGCACCATGGAAAAGGGTCTCTGTGTCTCAGGACTCCAGTGTCTGAGCAGAGCAGTGTGCCTCCAAAATCCTGGGCGTTGCTGACTGCTTTTCCCACAGAGCACGATGGCCCCGTCAGCACTGTCTGTGTGAGCCCTGACGGCCTGCGTGTGCTCTCCACCACCTCTTCGGGCCACCTGGGCTTCCTAGACATCCCATCCCGGGAGTACACTGTGCTAGCACGCTCCCACATGGCCTCGGTACTGGCCTTCTCCATGGAGCGGAGCCGGAGACAGCTGGCCACTGTGTCCCTAGACCACACTGTACGCATCTGGGACCTGGCCACCCTACGGCAGGTGAGGTGTGGAAGAGGGCCTGCGTAGCAGACAGGACAGGCTACCCCAAAAGGTTGGAGGGCAGGAGAGCCGCAGGGCCTTCGTCTTTGCATCACGTGCCTAGAACCTGTGTTGACACCACCTAGAATATGCTTGTTCCTTGGGCTCTGGTGGCCCTGTGCATCCTTCATCCTGGCCATCCTCCTCAGCTTTATGACTTCACATCGTCTGAGGAGGCCCCGTGTGCTGTCGCCTTCCATCCTACCTGGTCTACCTTCTTCTGTGGCTTCAGCAGTGGGGCCGTGCGCTCTTTCAGCCTGGAGAATGCTGGGGTTCTGGTGGAACACACGTGAGTGCCCAGCCAACTACGAGCCTGGTGGGGGGCCTGGCTGCGTGGGAATCCTGCAGTGGAAGCTGGGGTGGTCTGTGGGACCCACCGGTACGGGGATGGCATCTCAGAGGACAGCACTGCCCAGTGGGTGTCCTTATGTGTGGTGCAGGCGTCACCGAGGGGCCGTCACCAGCCTGATCGTCACCCCCGATGGCAGCTTCCTGTTCAGCTCTTGTTCTCGGGGCTCCCTGGTCCAATACGACTGTGCTGTCCCCCAGTGCCGCGTCCTCCGTGTAGCAGGTCAGGCCCTCTCAAGTCCCTTAGGCTGGTCCCAAGGTGCTGGGGAGGCCCATGCCACCATGTGTCTGCCTCCCACCCAGGGTGGGTTTGGTTTGAGAGTTCAGCCCCACAAAGCCAAAAGCCAGCAAGGGGCTGTGCTTGCCCTGCTCTGCTCTGCCCTTCCCTGCTGCCCTGGGAGAACGTGGGTAGCTTGGACAAAGGTCAGAGCCAGCTAGAAGGCATCTGCTGCCCGCTGTGCCTCTATAACTTAGTATTGCTCAGCACTGGCCCACAATAACCTCCCACTCTCTTGCTCTCGTGCTGTGACAGCTGTGGAGTGAGCTGTGTTTCCTGAAGGTGGTGCCACTTCCCACCTGCTGACCTACCTGCCCTCTACTCTTACAGCCAACGTCGTATGTCAGGATGCCCACCCGAACCCCAACACTTTGGCTGTCAGTGGGGACAGCCGCCTACTGGCCTTTGTGGGCCCCTCCAAGGGCATGGTGACAGTCATGGAGTCAGCCTCTCTGGGTGAGGTAACTATGGGGCCTTGTGGGTCAGGGGCTGCCTCTGGCTGGTGAAGAGCAGGAGGCGTCTCAGGATGAGGGAGAGGCCCTACAGTCAGGGGCAGGCCCTAGGTCCTGTCACCTCATGGATGCAGTGAATTCAGTATCTCAACCCCCTTAGGCCTCTCCCGCCCTGTGGGAAAGGTGGGGCCAGGTGGGACCCCGGGACTTCACCCTTCTCTGGCTCTGGGTGGTGCCTGTTTGATAGGAGTTGGAGGCTAGTGGCCACTTGTATCCTCAGCTGTTGCGGGTTGATATCAGCACACTGGACCTCGCTGGCAGCCACCTGGGCTCGGCTGTAGCCATCTGCTTTGACCCTGCAGCCCCGGATCACTTACTGCTGTCCACGTCATCCAATAAAATTGTGGTGCTGGACACAACATCAGGACGCACTGTCCGGGAGGTGAGCCCTGGCACCGCAACCACCCAGCTTTCCTGTCCTTGGTTCTGGCAGTCCTTCCAGTCAGGCAGGGATTGTAGCCACAGTCTGAGGGGTGGAGGTTTCCAGGGTACCAAGTGGAGGCCCTCCCAGGAATGCTCTGTTACAGTTGTCCAGTATCCGCCCCATGGCCTGCTCCTCCCTGGCTCTCAGTGAGAGTACTCGCTTCCTGCTGGCAGCCACTGGCCGAGCTATCAGCGTACAGGGTTACTGGACACCCACTGACCCTGGGCACCAGGTATGTACTCAGCATCCACAGACACAGAAGGTGGAAGAAGAGCAGAACCGTTATTCTGGGGCAAGGACGGAAGGGACCAGGGTACAGAGGGTGACATTTCTCCCTCCCCTCCCTCCATCCCCGGGCCTTGTGTGTCTGCTGAGCCCCAACCTGTCAGGTGTGAAGCTCACCACCAGGCCTAGGTACTGAGAATACAGTGGCATTGCTGGCCATACACAGCCCCTTTGAGCAACACTCACTGTCTCCAGGTGTACATTGGACACTCAGAGCCGGTGCAGGCTGTGGCTTTCACCCCTGACCAGCAACAGGTCCTCAGTGTGGGGGACGCCATCTTCCTCTGGGATGTCCTGGCTGCCCCTGAGAGGCAAGTGTCTATCCTTGACCATGTTTACCTGGGCCTCCCTCTGGCCCTACCCCCAACACCTTGTTTCTTTGTCAGTGACAGAAGCAAGCCTAGGCCCCCCACAGCTTGTGAGGCCGGTGAGTGGTCTGTGCCTGATGGAAGGGGTGTGCGTGGGGACTGACAGGTGTTGGAGGTGATGCTGGGTGGTCCTGCACTGGGCAGTGTGGTGCTTCTACCGTGGCCTGTGTGTCCACCACCACAGCTGCCGCCCTCAACGACTCTCCCACTCCCAGCACTGAGCACTGTGTGGCTCCTTCCATCCCCAGGCCTGAGCGTGGGCCATCTGGAGGACACAGTGGCCAGTGGGCTTCCCCGGCAGCAGGTGCCTGTGCCATCTCAGATATCTCCACCTCCTCTGGATGTCGGAGCTAGGCCCCCTAAGGACAGTGCTGGTGAGAGGTCCAGTGAGTGTGGGTGGTTCCACGTGCCCCTGTGTGCTGACTCTGGGGCACCAGGGATGTAGGTGTGTGCTGTCAGGGCCCTCCACAGATGGCGGGGAGACCCCAGGAGGCCCAGGAAGAGGGGGCAGAGTGGTTACTGGGAATGGAGAAGCTGGCAGCAGGATGAGCAGGCAGCACGGCTCCTCTTCCTTTTCTCTCTGCTTCTAGGTACTTTCATTTCTGACGAGAAAGGACGCTGTGGGGAGAGCCATGGCCCCAAGGGGTTTGCCCAGGCTCCACGCCCTGCTGTGCTTGTTGAGAGGGAGCTTGGAGGCGCTGGAGATGGGGCCCTGGGGGCTGCCTGGGGCTCAAGGGGACCCCCTGTGTCTCCCCATCACCACAGCCAGCCTAGTAAGCAGGTGGACGTGGGTAGGGACCTGGGTGGGGGTGTCTTAGGGTTTAAGGTGGCCTAGGGGTGTCCCCAGCTATTCCCGCCCATCAGGGTGTTCCCCCTTAGAAGATTAGATGGGGCCACAGATTCCTGTGGCAAGGAGGCTGTAACACTATGTGTGAGGTGAGGGGTCTCTGAAGGACTGTGGGTAGTTTAATGTCCTGTGGCCTTTCCTTCCCTTCAGGTGCCCAGAACCTCAGAAAAGGAAGGGCTTGGCCCACCGTCCGCCCGGATTCCTACAAGCATTTCACAGCTCGCTACAAGACCTCTCTGCCCTCCAAGGTTGGCAGCACCCCGGCTCCGCAGGGTGGAGTGGTCTCTGAGGATTTCTCCCCTGTGAACACGGGGTTCCAGGCACTCCTCAGGCACTTTCCCCCATCCTTACCCACACTGCCCATCCTGCTGCACAGACTGGGCCTTGTGGTGTCCCAATCACCTCCCCCAGCCACTGCCTCCCTTGGGCCTTCCCATCCTCTAGGTGCAGCAAGCATCTGTGGCTGCCACACTTGCCACCCGCCTGTCTGCATCCCAACACCTGGTCTGGCCAGCCTGTGTGTGCCCCAGAGCAGGTCTTGTGTGGGTTTGGGGGCCCAGGCTGCTGTGCCGGGCTCCAGTGTCCTGGATTTGTTTCTTTGTAGAATGTCTTCTTCCCTCCCACTGGTGGTGAGCAGCTGCACCTGAAGGCTGTTGTGGGTTACAATGGGAATGGACGGGCCAACATGGTCTGGAGACCAGACACGGGTAAATCCGGCTGGCCCAGCCGGGAAACCCAGGGCTGGGCCCAGCTCGACCCACTGTCATCTGGGGGCTTCAGGGGTTGGTTACGTCCGCACCTGTCATACCCACATTTCTACACGCCTGTGGGTTCCTGTTAGTAACAGGAACCTCTGTGTCCGCAGGCTTCTTTGCCTACACATGTGGCCGCCTAGTGGTGGTGGAGGACCTGCACTCAGGTGCCCAGCAGCACTGGCTTGGCCACCCAGAGGAGATCTC
The DNA here is from genome assembly GCF_024711535.1 of Dipodomys merriami. Lineage (NCBI taxonomy): Eukaryota > Metazoa > Chordata > Mammalia > Rodentia > Heteromyidae > Dipodomys > Dipodomys merriami. The sequence goes on from NW_027202682.1 coordinate 1,202,797, forward strand.
CACGCTGGCTCTCAGTCATGATGCCCAGGTGCCTGCCGTCCTTGTCCCTGTACGCAGTGAGGTTCACGGCCAGGGCAGACCCAGCCCAGTTGCCCTGTGCCTGCTAACTGCCTGCCCTCTTGCTGCCAGGCTCTGGCCTCTGCCTCCTGCTGTGGCAGTGGGGCATCCCGCTGCCAGATCCGCATCTGGGACATACCCAGGGGCCTTTGCCAGCGGTGCCTTTCTCACCACGACAGTGCTGTGCAGGCCCTGGCCTTCTCTCCTGATGACAAGCTCCTTGTGACGCTAGGTAGGTGGGCAGAGGGGCAGGGCTTCCTGGCCACCTGGGATGGCTAGGCTGTCCCTGACATGTGTCCCTGACATGTGTTCCCAGGGGATTACAGTGACCGGACCCTCACCCTGTGGAGCACAGACACCTATGAGCTGCTGTCATCCACCCGCCTCCCAGAGCCAGTGCACGATGTGGCCTTCAGCCCCTGGGACGCTGGCGAGCTCACCTGTGTGGGCGCTGGTGCTGTCACCTGGCTCCTGCACCAGCATGGCGCAGACAGCAGCCTCCAGGTGCCCGGCCGCTGGCTGAGGTGTTGAGGTTCATGGGCCACTTCAGCAGTTTAATCCAGCAGGGATTCTGGTGCACTTCTGACCCACGTGCTGTTCCTTCTGCCCTTCCAGGTGCACCGACATCCAGTTCCTGAGGAGGTGGGGGTGGCCGAGCTGACCTCGCTCTGCTACGGGGCTGCCCCGCTGCTCTACTGTGGCTCTTGCTCTGGCCAGGTTTGTGTCTGGGACACCAGCACTGGCCGCTGTTTCCTGGCTTGGGAGGCAGATGATGGTGAGATTGGTAGGTGTCTGACAGCTTGCACAGCCCTCGACAGTGCAGGGAGGGAGAAACATGGCTGGGCCTACCAGCTGGTTTCTTGCCTCCTAGGAGTGCTGCTGTGCTCTGGGTCCAGGCTGGTCAGTGGCAGCAACACCAGACGGCTGCGTCTGTGGGCGGTGGGGGCCGTGCCCGGGCTGAGGCGCCAAGGCTCAGGTGCCAGGTGAGTCGCTGCTGGCCTCTGCCCTGTCCCTCCCCTCAGGTTTTAGCCACAGGGGACTTGGTCTACAATGGGTTGCACGTGCCAGCAGTCCTCTGTTTCCTGAAGCAGAGTATAGGGAAAAGCTCAAAGCCCCCAGACTCCACAGGCTCTTGCTGACTCTGCCTAGGAAGATCCAACCAGGCCCAAGAGGTGCCTGTGGGTGACCCACCTGGCTCTTGGTTTCGCCTTGGGACAGCTGCCCTTTCTACCATTAGGTCCAGCTCAGTGTTCATGGAGCGGGAGCTGACCCTGGACGGGGCTGTTGTGAGTGCGAGCTTCGACAGCAGCATGGACATTGGAGTGGCAGGCAGCACGGCTGGCACACTCTGGTACATCAGCTGGGCCGAGGGCACCAGCACGCGCCTCGTCAGCGGCCACAGGGGCAAGGTGAGGCCAGCAGAGAAGACATCTCAGGGCTCCACCCTAGTTGAGCCAGCAGCAAGCCCGTCTGGCGCCCTCCCTGCTGCTCCCAAGAGAAATTGCAGGGAGCCGTTAGGTTGGGCCTCGTGAGCTGCCACATCACAGGGCGACGAGGGAGTCCGCACAAGGCCCAAGCCTGATGAGCCCTGCGGGGCAACTTGCCAAAGACTCCAGTGTCCAACTCCGCCCCACGCCCCTGCTGGCTCTGCTGGCACTGTCCCATGGGGTTGAGCCCTCGTGAGAAGCGAGGGGCCACATTCTGGCTGGGTTCTGTGTCGACAAGCGTCTCTGTCAGGTCCTGTGGTCAGATACGGTAGGCAGGTTCTGGTCAGGTGGGCTGAGTTCTGGTTAGGACTAGACCAGATTCTGGTTGGGCCTGATTGAGTCTAATCATCTCTAGTCTGGGCTGGGTCTAGTCTGCTCAGATCTAGAAAGGTTGTGGTTGGCTCTGTTTGGATGTGTTTAGACCAGGTCAGGGCCAGTATGTTCTGTCACTCCAAGAATAGCAGGCTCACCCCCTCCTGCTGGGAAGAGTAGCCGGGATTGCTGGTCTCTGGCCCCTGGCAAGAGAGCCCCCACCAGCATATCTCAGGAAGTGGGTTTCCTATGTAGGCTTCCACAGGCTTGAGGGAGGACATGGCCTCATTTGCTCCACCCCTAAGGTGCAGCCAGAACAGGCTAGAGCCACAGGCAGGTGCCACTTTTGCTTCCTTGGAACAGGTTCACAGTATTGAGCTGTTGTCCTTCACTCAGTGCCAGTGCACTTCCTCTGAGGGCCTTTTTTTTGTTTTTTATTACCTTTTTTTTTTTTTTTTTTTTTGCGGTGGGGGGGAGGGGCAGTCCTGGGGCTTGACTTCAGGGCCTGGGCGCTGTCCCTGAACTGCTTTTGCTCAAGGTTAATGCTCTACCACTTGAGCCACAGCACCACTTCCAGCTTTTTCTGTTTATGTGGTACTGAGGAATCGAACCCGGGGTTCATGCATGCTAGGCAAGCACTCTACCACTAACCACCTTCTCAGACCCAGTTTTATAAGTACAATATATATTTCTTACTTAGTTTCTTTGGTACTGGACTTGAACTCAGGACCTTGTGCTTGTCAGGCTGGCACTCTACCACTTGAGCCACACCTCCAGCCCCGCAAAAAGCAAGGCTTTTGAGAACAGACTCTTAGGAACACTACTGGGTCTCTTTGTATCACAACATCTCATCTGCAGCTACCACTTAAAAAAAAAATTGGGGGGCTGGGAAGGTGGCTCAGTGGTAGAACACTTGCCTTGCATGCATGAGGCCCTGGGTTCGATTCCTCAGCACCACATAAGCAAAAAAGAAAAAAACAGAAGTGGTGCTGTGGCTCAAGCAGTAGGCGCTAGCCTTGAGATGAAGAGCTGAGGGACAGCGCCCAGGCCCAGAGTTCAGGCCCCATGACCAGACAAAAAAAAGAAAAAAGAAGAAAAAAAATTGGTGTCTATTTATCTGAAGATAATGGCAGTGTAAGATGGATAAGTTCTTTTTCTGTGTGGAAAGTATAATTTGTAGACCATGTATTTCATTCACTCAGGAAATAGGGTTTTTCTCCAATAGAGTCACTTTAAGAGCATTTCCACTACCCTAAGAGGAAACCCATATCCATTGGCAGTCCTTCACCAGCTCCTCAGCAACCACTGATGGGCTTCCTGTCTGAATGCCCTTGTTCACGGTAGTCCATCTGAATGGGTCATCAGCATTTGGCCTTGTGCCTGGATTCCGTGAGCATCACCTTACCCGCTTCTTCCCGGCTGTAGCAAGTGTCAGTACTTCTGTCATTCATACAGACCATGTGTTCCACTGACCATCAGGACGTGGAAATCTGGGTCCTGAGCTCAGCCCCTCTCAGTATTTAGGCGGAGGCCATGGTCAGACTCACAGATGAACTAAGCTGGGACTGGCCCTTGGGCCTTGGTATGCTGGGTCTGTGGACTGCCACTGAGCCACCCAGCCCTGAGTTGTCTTCTGAAGTGGAGTATCTCTTGAGCTCACATCTGTACCAGCTGTAATGCCGAGTGCTTTACTGAACCTCCTTGGTGTGTGGCTTCTGTACCTTCTTTTTCCACAACCTCCAGTTCAGTGCTCCTGTGGGATGGCATGACCTGCACTCAACTCTGGGGAAAACCAAAACCACTAGTGTTGTGACCCCAAAGTCAGCAAGGTGGGGGTGGGTTCCTTTGGTGCTTTTGCCTCCCGTCAGCAGCCCCGCTGGAGGGGAAATATCACGTTACTGTGACTTCATTTCTGTTAGCACTGTGTGTGGAATCCCAGGTCCCACCAACTGGCAGGCTCCTAGGGAAGGAAGCATATGCGCACCCTAGGATGCCCCAGCCAGACAGTGCTTGTAGGGGCTAGGGAGGTGGCTCAGTGGTAGAGCACTTGCCATGCACGCATGAGGACCTGGGTTTGATTCCTTAACACCACATAAGCAGAAAAAGCCAGAAGTGGCGCTGTGGCTCATGTGGTAGAGCGAGAGCCTTGAGCTGAAGAGCTGAGGGACAGCGCCCAGGCCCAGAGTTCAGGCCCCACGACTGACAAAAGCAAAAAACAAAGTGTTTGTCCTCGCGGAGGTAGCCTGGTCAGGAGGGCTTAGGTACTCCTGCATGGTAGCCTGCTGTGGAGGCTGGGGTCGGGAAGGCCGGGTCGGGCCACCCTCAGCTCAGCTGGGCCCCACAGGTGAATGAGGTGGTCTTCAGCCCCAGTGAGTCACACTGTGCCACCTGTGGTGAGGACGGAAGTGTCAGGGTGTGGTCCTTGGCCAGCATGGAGCTGGTGATCCAGTTCCAGGTGCTGAATCAGGTATGTGACGGGTGCCGGGGGAGGGCCGGCACGCCCCTGAGCAGGGCTCCCAGCTTCCTGAGGCTCTGGCCTGGTCCTTGAGTCTGGTGCTCCTGTCTCCACCCTGCACCCCGGGGGCGTGCTGGTGTTCCCTCCCCTGGGCTGCAGAGCTGCCTCTGCCTTGCGTGGAGCCCCCCATCCTGCAGACGCCCAGAGCAGCAGAAGGTGGTGGCCGGCTACAGTGATGGCACACTGCGTGTCTTCAGCATCCCCCAGACCGCCATGGAACTCAAGATGCACCCTCACCGGGCTGCCATGACCGCCGTTGCTTTCTCCGCTGATGGTGAGGAGCCGGTGGAGCTGGGTGGCCGGCTGGGGCCCCTCCAGCCCACACCACACTCCTAGGCCGGGCGCTGGCTCACAGGACACGGCTGTGGTTCTCCTTGGCCCAGGTCAGACTGTCCTCTCCGGAGACAAGGATGGCCTTGTGGTTGTGAGTCGCCCCTGCACAGGGATGAGCTTGCGTGTGCTCAGTGACCACCAGGGCTCCCCAATCTCTACCATCCAGAGTACAAGTAAAGAGGTAAAGCAGCCCCACTGGCACGTGCAGCCTGGGGAGATGGTCGGGCAGGGGCAGCAGGCACCAGTGACTAACCCTTACCTCCCCAGTCTGGAGAGCTCGGGGTTGAGGGCACAGACCTGTGGCTGGCTGCCAGTGGGGACCAGCGGGTGAGCGTCTGGGTTTCCGACTGGACCAGGGACCACTGTGAACTCCTGGACTGGCTGAGTTTTCCAGCTCCTGCCGCTTTGGAGGTAAGAAGTCGGGTGGACTGTGGGTGGGACGCGGCGCGGGCACTGACTCGGCACCCTGTACCCCGCAGGCCCCCGGCTCCCCCCCGCCCTCGCTTGCCGCCTTCTGCCCCTGGGACCGCGCCCTGCTGGTGTGTGTGGGCCTCGGAGCCCACGCAGAGGTACTCTTCTACAGCCTGCGCCAGAAACAGGTACGTGCGCCCCCCACCGCCGAGCAGTGCGGGCTGCTGGGCCTCACGCCCGCTGCCCGCTGCCCGCTGCCCGCAGGTGGTGGTGAAGACGCCGCTGCCCTCCTTCGCCATGTCCCTGAGCCTGTCCGCGGGCACACGCCTGATGGCCGTCGGCTTCGCTGGTGAGTTCCGGTGACACAGACTTGGGCAGGGGCTCCTCCCCACGTCGGCCTGCTGTCCGGGGGGTCGGGGTGACGTCAGCCTGCTGTGGGGGGTCAGGGGTGACGTCAGCCTGCTGTCCGGGGGGTCGGGGTGACGTCAGCCTGCTGTCCGGGGACCTGGGGGTGACGTCAGCCTGCTGTGGGGGGGTGGGGGTGACGTCAGCCGGGGGTCCGGGGTGACGTCAGCCTGCTGTCCGGGGGTCCGGGGGTGACGGCCCGGCCCCCCCACCCTGTGCCGTCGGCTGCCCGCAGAGCGCGCGCTGCGGCTTCTGGACTGCGTGTCGGGCACCGCCCGCGACTTCGCCGGCCACGACGACCTGGTGCACCTGTGCAGGTTCACGCCGTCCGCCACGCTGCTCTTCACGGCCGCGCACAACGAGATCCTGGTGTGGGAGGTCACGGCCCAGCAGGACTGCAGGCCCGGGCCGCGCGGGCGGGCGCAGTTTGAATAAACGCCGGCCTCTGCACCGCCTCCTCCTCGCCGCGCGGGGGCGCCGCTCGGCCGCTCTGGGCCGGCTCGCTGGGGCGGGGGCGGGGCCGGAAGTGCGGGCGGGCGCTCGGCGGAGGGACGGAAGTGCGGGGTCGGAGGTCGAGGTCCGGAGGGGCGCCCCGGCGCTGCGGGCGGCCACCATGAGGCGGGACGTGCGCATCCTGTTGCTGGGCGAGGGTAGGCGCGGGCCCGGTGGGCGGGCGGGCCGGGCCGGGCGGGGGGAGTCGCGGGGGCCTCGACCTCGCTGCCGCCTGACCGCCCGCCCGTGCAGCCCAGGTGGGGAAGACGTCGCTGATCCTGTCGCTGGTGGGCGAGGAGTTCCCCGAAGAGGTGAGGGGGGCGGGGGGCGGGGGGGGACCCCGGGGGGGCGGGGGACGGGGGGACCCCGGCGGGCCGGGGGGGGGCCCGGGGGGGCGGGGGCTGGCGGGGGACCCCGGCGGGGCGGGGGCTGGCGGGGGGCGGGGGGGACCCCGGCGGGCCGGGGGGGGGGGCCCGGGGGGGCGGGGGAACCCCGGCGGGCCGGGGGGGGGCCCGGGGGGGCGGGGGCTGGCGGGGGACCCCGGCGGGGCGGGGGCTGGCGGGGGACGGGGGGACCCCGGGGGGACGGGGGGACCCCGGCGGGGCCGGGGGCGGGCCGGGGTCAGGCCTCCCCGGCTCCTTCCAGGTCCCGGCCCGCGCCGAGGAGATCACCATCCCCGCTGATGTCACCCCGGAGAAGGTGCCCACGCACATCGTGGATTACTCAGGTAGGCCCGTGCCCGAGCGCCGCCCGCCCGCGGGGCCTGGCTGCAGCTCGCTCTCGCCTTCTCTCTCCCCTAGAAACGGAGCAGACAGAGGAGGAGCTCCAGGATGAGATCCACAGGGTGAGGCGCTGAGCCGGAGTCGGGGCCAGGCGTGGGGGGGGTGCTGAGCCCGAGTCAGGGTCGGATATTGGCCACCATCTGGGCCTAATCCGCTTCCTCCACTGAGTTAAGTCCACCGGCTGTCCTTGGCCTGCTCATTCTGCCTTGACCCTTTGGCTCCCAGTACACCTTCCAGCGATCTCTTTTGTGCACTCGTTCCTGGGGGCGTGCCATCACAGCCTGCCTTAAACATCCCCATCCTCCACTTTGCTCTGTGGTTCAGTCTGTACTCGAGGCCCCCAGGTCCCAGAGGATCCTGTCTTGACCAAGGCCTAGCTGCTGTCAGAACCTCTGTGCACTAAAGCCCCCATGGTGTGTCCTAGAGACGTCAGTCCTGCTCAGGCTACCGCTGTCCAGGGGAGACCCCTCCCACTGTCACTTTGCCTTTGAGCTCACCATTTCGGTTGTTTGTAGTGAGATCAAAGTAAGGGGCTGAGACCGAGACTGGGTCCCTAGTACAGCTTATTGTCCTCTGGTATGATTATGCCTGTCCTGACAGCTCAGGTCCTGGGGCCCCGCTGGCCAGAGCCACAGTACTAAGCCCTGGTGTCATTGCACTGGGAGCAGGCAGGGAAGGGGCTTGTCCAGACAAGGGTAGGCGTTTCAGGCCTCTGCTGTGCCCCGTCCTGCCTGTGAGCACCTAGGCTGTGCACAGTGAATGCCCAGCCTTCACTCACCCTGTGCCTTGGTGCTCCTCCCACAGGCAGATGTGGTGTGTGTGGTGTACGATGTGTCTGAGGAAGCCACCATTGAGAAGGTGAGCAGCAGGGAGCTCCCTCTCAACCCCTGGACACTGCTTGTCCTCAGTGCAGACTGCTCCTGAGTGTCCAGTGGACCCTCTCCCACCTGTGACCAGCCTTGCAGAGCCCAGATATCAGGGGGAGGTGATGAGTCTCCTGGGGCGTGGCCTGCTGTTGGGATCAGACAAGGCCCTATGGACTCTGTTTTCTCCCTCTGGCTCCACCCCCAGTGGCCGTGAGTTTGGTCCTCATTTGCCTTGATCTCTCCTCTCCTCTCCTACATAGTCTGGGTTCTCTAAGGAGGACCTGTGGGCTGGTTGGGCGGCCTCATACCACAGCCACTCTTTGCTTTTTAGATCCGAACCAAGTGGATCCCACTGGTGAATGGAAGGACTGAGAGGGGGTCCAGGTGAGAAGCAGAGCCTTGGGGGCATGGAGGCGGCCAGGCCCACCAGTGGGGTTGCTTTCTTGACCTTGGACCTCTCTCCAAGGTTGCCTATTATTCTGGTGGGCAACAAGTCGGACCTGCGACTGGGGAGCGCCATGGAGGCCGTGCTGCCCATCATGAGCCAGTTCCCTGAGATAGAGACTTGCGTGGAGGTGAGTGGCAGTCAGGGAGGAGACAGGAGCACAAACTGTGCTCTGGCGAGGACACTCCCGGGGGGAGGGGGTGGTTCTCATGCCTGGGTCTCTCTTGGGTGCCTCCCCACGCTTGTCCGTGTTCTCCCAGTGTTCAGCCAAGCAACTGAGGAACATTTCAGAGCTGTTTTACTACGCCCAGAAGGCTGTTCTGCATCCCACAGCCCCTCTCTATGACCCAGAAGCCAAGCAGGTGAGCTGTGGGCCCCTCACGGGGCCCACATGGGTGTCATCAGGACGGTGATGGTGGAGGCTGCCCGGTGCTGAGCTGCCGCCCACCCCTGCAGCTGCGGCCCGCATGCATCCAGGCCCTCACGCGCATCTTCAGACTCTCGGACCAGGACCTGGACCACACGCTCAGCGACGAGGAGCTCAGTGCCTTCCAGGTGTGCCTGCCCCTGAGGTACCCGCCCTTAGGCACTGGCCACCCTCAGTGGTGAGACCTAGCAGTCTGGGGCAGCTGGCTGATGAGAGGCAACTTCCTCTTGGAGGCAGAAGTCTTGCTTTGGCCACCCTCTGGCCCCACAGGCCCTGGAGGACGTGAAGAGGGTAGTGTGTAAGAACGTGGAAGGCGGTGTGCGTGACAACGGGCTGACCCTGGAGGGTGAGGCTGGACGCGGCCTGGGCTCCGGCGTGTGGGGGGGGTCATGGGCTGGCTCGTGCTAGGTGCCAGCTCCACTCTGCCCTGCCACAGGTTTCCTCTTCTTGAACACGCTCTTCATCCAGCGTGGCCGGCACGAGACCACATGGACCATCCTGCGGCGGTTCGGTTACAGCGACACGCTGGAGCTGACGGCTGATTACCTCTTCCCACCGTGAGTGGCAGGCAGCAAGAGGCCCAGGGCCGCGGGGCTCTCCCTCTGGGGAGTTGTTGTGCTCAGCAGGCCTCTCTGGGACTGGACCCCGCCACGTGAGCCAGAACCCCCTTCACCTACACTCCACTGCGCTGGGCAAATGGATGGGCCCTCAGAGAGCTCCTCTGTGTGGGGACCCCAGCCAGGCCATCTACACTTGAGAGCCAGGAGCTGGCCGGGCCATCCTTGTCTGGCCCCAGTCTTAGGATGGGAGGGCTTGCTGACACAGGGACAGCAGAGTGACTGCAGGACATGTGCCAGATGTCTGTGGCATCTCTGCAGGCTCCACGTGCCCCCTGGCTGCAGCACGGAGCTCAACCACCGTGGCTACCAGTTTGTGCAGCGGGTGTTTGAGAAACATGACCAGGTAAGTGCCACAGTGCTGCTGCCCTCCCCCCACGGGCTCCCATCCCCCCCGTCCCCCACACGGCACGGGTTCCCCTCACCCCTCCTGTCCTCCCATGGGCTCCCCTCACCCCTCCCGTCCCCCCCACGGGCTCCCCTCACCCCCCCGTCCCCCCCACGGGCTCCCCTCACCCCTCCCCGTCCCCCCACGGGCTCCCCTCACCCCTCCTGTCCCCCCACGGGCTCCCCTCACCCTTCCTGTCCCCCCACGGGCTCCCCTCACCCCTCCTGTCCCCCCACGGGCTCCCCTCACCCCTCCTGTCCCCCCACGGGCTCCCCTCACCCTTCCTGTCCCCCCACGGGCTCCCCTCACCCCCCCCGTCCCCCCACGGGCTCCCCTCACCCCTCCTGTCCCCCCACGGGCTCCCCTCACCCTTCCTGTCCCCCCACGGGCTCCCCTCACCCGTCCTGTCCCCCCACGGGCTCCCCTCACCCCCACGGGCTCCCCTCACCCCTCCTGTCCTCCCATGGGCTCCCCTCACCCCCCCCCCGTCCCCCCCACGGGCTCCCCTCACCCCTCCTCTCCCCCCACAGGCTCCCCTCACCCCTCCTGTCCCCCCACGGGCTCCCCTCACCCTTCCTGTCTCCCCACGGGCTCCCCTCACCCCTCCTGTCCCCCCACGGGCTCCCCTCACCCCTCCTGTCCCCCCACGGGCTCCCCTCACCCCTCCTGTCCCCCCACGGGCTCCCCTCACCCCTCCTGTCCCCCCACGGGCTCCCCTCACCCCTCCTGTCCCCCCACGGGCTCCCCTCACCCCTCCTGTTCCCCACGGGCTCCCCTCACCCCTCCTGTCCCCCCACGGGCTCCCCTCACCCCTCCTGTCCCCCCACGGGCTCCCCTCACCCCTCCTGTCCCCCCACGGGCTCCCCTCACCCCTCCTGTCCCCCCACGGGCTCCCCTCACCCCTCCTGTCCCCCCACGGGCTCCCCTCACCCTTCCTGTCTCCCCACGGGCTCCCCTCACCCATGGTGACTTTTCTGGCAGGACCGGGACGGAGCCCTCTCTCCTGTGGAATTGCAGAGCCTCTACAGTGTGTTCCCCGTGGCCCCCTGGGTCCCTGAGCTCCCATGCACGGTCCGCACGGAGGCTGGCCAGCTGCCCCTGCACGGGTACCTCTGCCAGTGGACGTAAGCACAGCCACACCTCCCTCCCAGCCCGCCGGCCCTGCCTCCACGCCCTGTGCTCACCCCTTCTCCCCCCCCCCCCCAGCCTGGTGACCTACCTGGACGTGCGGAGCTGCCTGGCACATCTCGGCTACCTGGGCTACCCCACGCTCTGTGAGCAGGACTCCCAGGCCCAGGCCATCACAGGTGGGCACTCTCCTCGCGGGCCCTGGGGGTGGCCCTTTCTCGAAGATGCCTCACCTCAGTTCCTTCTTGCAGTCACCCGGAGGAAGAGGCTAGACCAGGAGAAGGGGCAGACGCAGCGCAGTGTCCTGATGTGCAAGGTGCTGGGCGCCCGGGGCGTGGGCAAGTCCGCCTTCCTGCGAGCCTTTCTTGGCCACCGCCTAGGGGTAAGCGTCTGCGGAGCCCCAACCTCAGCCTGGGGACGTGAGGAGGGAGCGGGGGATGATGGACATGAGCGAGTACTGGAAGGAGCACAGGGTGGGGGGTTGTCCTGTGGACACGGGGAGGGGGGACATGAGGAGGGGGTTGTCCTGTGGACACGGGGAGGGGGGACATGAGGAGGGGGTTGCTCTGTGGACATGGGGAGGGGGGACATGAGGAGGGGGTGCTCTGTGGACACGGGGAGGGGGGACATGAGGAGGGGGGTGCTCTGTGGACATGGGGAGGGGGGACATGAGGAGGGGGTTGTCCTGTGGACACGGGGAGGGGGGACATGAGGAGGGGGTGCTCTGTGGACACGGGGAGGGGGACGACATGAGGAGGGGGTTGTCCTGTGGACACGGGGAGGGGGGACATGAGGAGGGGGGTGCTCTGTGGACATGGGGAGGGGGGATGACATGAGGAGGGGGGTGCTCTGTGGACATGGGGAGGGGGGATGACATGAGGAGGGGGGTGCTCTGTGGACATGGGGAGGGGGGGACATGAGGAGGGGGGTGCTCTGTGGACATGGGGAGGGGGGATGACATGAGGAGGGGGGTGCTCTGTGGGTGGGCACAGCGGGACCCCTTCCCCCCTTGGTGTTAGGAAGCCCAGGAGTTCCCTGCAGATTCTCCAGTTCATGTCATCGACACAGTGCAGGTCAACGGACAGGAGAAGTACCTGATTGTGAGTGCTGAGGGGCCATACCCCTGTTCCAGAGGGCAGACGTGGGGGACCCCATGTTCTCCTGTTCCACCGGGGTGGCCCTTGGGGACCCACCCAGGAGCAGCCCCTGACCACCCTGTCTTGTAGCTGTGTGAAATGAGTGCAGATAGCTTGCTGGCCGTCTCTCCAGACACCACCTGTGATGTTGCCTGCTTGATGTTTGACGGCAGTGACCCCAGGTCCTTTGCACACTGCATCAGCGTCTACAAGGCAAGGCAGGGCCTGGGCCCCAAGGGAGCCTTGCTGTGGGGTTGGAGCCAGAGTGGTTCAGCCCTCACGCGCCTCTGCCCGGCAGCGCCACTACATGGATGGCCAGACGCCCTGCCTCTTCGTCTCCTCTAAGGCCGACCTGCCCGAAGGCGTTCCCCCCGCAGGCCTGTCGCCGGCCGAGTTCTGCCGTCGGCATCGCCTGCCTCCTCCTACCCCCTTCTCCTGCGCGGGTCCGGCCCAACCCCATACTGATGTTTTCGCCAGGCTTGCCACCATGGCTACCTTCCCGTGGGTACCGCACCAGTGTCGTGGGCAGGGGCTGGGTCGGGCAGTGCCTGCCGTTGGGTGAGCCAGTATCAGGAGGAACTGGGGCTGCGGGGGCTCGCAGCGTCCAGACGCACCCCCTAAACCACCCCTGTCCCCACAGGCACCTGGTCCACGCAGAGCTGCGCCCCACCCCCGTCTGGCTCAAGGGGGTGCTGGTGGCTGCTGGAGCTGCCATGGCCGCCGTCCTCAGCATCTCGCTGTACCGGGTCCTGGTGAAGAGCCGGTGACCCCGCTACGCTCCCCCGGGCCCGGCCTGGCCCCTGCAGAGGCCCCGCATGAGGGTGGGCAGTGTGGCCGCAGGACTCAGGGACACTGGTGTGGGTGCCCGTCCAGGGTACCTTTTTTCTGTCTCACTTGTACTTCTGAAGGACAGCTGCCCAAGGCAAGAGCGGTTTTCCACGTCCCACCCCGGCTCCTGTGGGGCTGGGCGTGAGCTCCGGGTGGCAGCCATGGCTGCTGGCACGGCTTCACCTTTGGGATGTTGTGTGTTGAGGTCTGGGGTCACGGGTGGGGGGAGACTGTGACCCCAGACCTGTCTTCAGGGCTCCACCTCTCCTAGTTGGGTACGGCCGGTGTGTGTGTAGAGACCGAGGGCTGTGTTGAGCAGGGAGTGGCTGGGAGCTGGGCAGCGCCCTCCTGTCCATCCACCTCGGACCCTGGCCCGCCGCGCCCGCCGCGGACACTCAAGATTGGGTTTCCCAATTAAACGTCACTTGCCTTTACCTGCAGACCTTGGTTTTGGGGCCCACTTTTCTCAGAAATGACCCTGGTATGCCTCCGCCCCAGGAGGTCCAGGGTCTCCTGCGTGTGGCTGGGCTTCTGGGGTGAGCAGCCACACCTCCGTAGGGCCCTGCCGCCCCATGGCACTGACCGTCCACCCAGCCGCCCGACCTGCAGGGGCGCCGGCAGGGTGGGGGTGCCCTGGGGCCACATGCCTGGAGGGGAGGCGGTGGTGCCCCTGTGCACCCAGGAGAGCCTCCCCGTCCCCCGCCGTCCACGGCCCCTCTGCAAGCCTCGGCCCCCAGGCAGGCCAGGCCGACACCCCCCCTCCCCCGCAAGCCCCGGCCCCCTGGTGGCAGCCGAAGCGACAGCAGTGTGATCCGCACGGTGGCCCTGTTACCTCCCCATCTCCCCCCCCACCTCCCCATCTTCCCCTCCGTCCTCCATCCCCCCCCCGCCGTCCTCTCCATCCCCCCCCCGCCGTCCTCCATCTCTCCCCCCCCCCCGCCGTCCTCTCCATCCCCCCCGCCGTCCTCCATCTCCCCCCCCCCCGCCGTCCTCTCCACCCCCCCCCGCCGTCCTCTCCATCCCCCCCCGCCGTCCTCTCCATCCCCCCCACCATCCTCCCCATCCCCCCCGCCGTCCTCTCCACCCCCCCCCGCCGTCCTCCCCATCCCCCCCGCCGTCCTCTCCATCCCCCCCACCCCGGCCGTCCCCGCCGCTCCGCGCGCGGCGCAGTCCTCCGGGAAGCTCTGCCGCCGAGGGGCGGGGCCGGGCTGAGCGCGGGCGTGCGCGGGGCGTGCGCGTGCGGGGCGGCGTCTCCGTGACGCGGCGGGAGCCGGGCGCGCGCCGGGCGGAGCGAGCGGAGCGGGCCGGCCGGGGCGGAGCGGAGGTCCGCAGAGCAGCCCTCGGGCCCGGCCGCCCCCGCCCGGCCTGGCCGGCCCGGCGCGCGGCTCTATGGACAGGAGCTCCCTGCTGCAGCTCATCCAGGAGCAGGTGCGTGCCCGCCGCGCCCGCGCGACCTTGGCCTGGGAGGGGCCCGGCGGGCAGGGGCGCCCCGGGGCGCGGAGGGCGGGCGGGCAGGGGCGCCCCGGGGTGCGGAGGGCGGGCGGGCGGGGCTCGGGGCCCCTCCGGACCTGACCCGCGGCTCCCCGCCCGACCCCAGCAGCTGGACCCTGAAAACACAGGCTTCATCGAGGCAGACACCTTCGCCGGCCTGGTGCACAGCCATGAGCTGCCCCTGGACCCAGCCAAGCTGGACATGCTGGTGGCCCTGGCTCAGAGCAACGACCGGGGCCAGGTCTGCTACCAGGAGCTGGTAGAGCTGGTCAGTGCCCCGGGCGAGGGCGGCGAGGGCGGGGCTCGGGCTGGGGAGGGCCGTGAGGATGAGCGCGGGGGGCCTGGGGACTGCGCCGTGGCCCAGCTGCGCCCCCTGCGCCCCCACCCCACCCCAGATCAGCAGTAAGCGCTCCAGCAGCTTCAAGCGGGCCATTGCGAACGGACAGCGAGCTCTGCCCCAGGATGGCCTGCTGGACGAGCCGGGCCTGGGCGTCTACAAGCGCTTTGTTCGCTACGTGGCCTACGAGATCCTGCCCTGCGAGGTGGACCGCCGCTGGTACTTCTACCGGCACCGCAGCTGCCCGCCCCCCGTGTTCATGGCCTCGGTCACCCTTGCCCAGGTGGGCCTGCCCGTCCGCTGCCCCGGGGGCTCCCACCGCCCAGGCCTTGGCCGGCCCTAACTCCCGTGTCCCCAGATCATCGTGTTCCTGTGCTACGGAGCGCGCCTCAACAAGTGGGTGCTACAGACCTACCACCCCGAGTACATGAGGAGCCCCCTGGTGTACCACCCTGGGCATCGCGCCCGGGCCTGGCGCTTCCTCACCTACATGTTCATGCACGTCGGGTGAGCCTGCCCCAGAGCCGTGCCCCTAGCTCCAAAACGCACAGCCCGGGGTGGGGGGGGCCGGGGGCCGGCCCCGCGCCTCACGCCCGTGTGCCCCTCTGTGCCCAGGCTGGAGCAGCTGGGGTTCAATGCCCTGCTGCAGCTGATGATTGGCGTGCCCTTGGAGATGGTGCACGGCCTGCTTCGGATCAGCCTGCTCTACCTGGCCGGCGTGCTGGCAGGTGAGGGGGGGGGCGCGCCCCTGCCCTCCCGGGCGGCCGGCCGCACCCTCACCCCTCCCTTTGCCCGCACAGGCTCCCTGACGGTCTCCATCACTGACATGCGGGCCCCCGTGGTGGGGGGCTCCGGCGGGGTCTATGCCCTGTGCTCCGCACACTTGGCCAACGTCGTCATGGTAACGGGGCTGCCCTGGGCGGGACGTGGGGGGCCCACCCGACTCTCCTCACCGCCCCCCTCTCTCTGCACGGGCCCCGTCAGAACTGGGCCGGGATGCGGTGCCCCTACAAGCTGCTGAGGATGGTGCTGGCCCTGGTGTGCAGTGAGTAGGGGGCCGGGGGCGGGGCTGGGGGCCGGCCGTGGACGGGCGCCTCCCACCTGTCGCTCCCTCTGCAGTGAGCTCCGAGGTGGGCCGGGCCGTGTGGCTCCGCTTCTCGCCGCCGCTGCCCGCCTCGGGCCCACAGCCCAGCTTCATGGCCCACCTGGCCGGCGCGGTGGTGGGGGTGAGCATGGGCCTCACCATCCTGCGCAGCTACGAGGAGCGCCTGCGGGACCAGTGCGGCTGGTGGGTGGCGCTGCTGGCCTACGGGACCTTCCTGCTCTTCGCCATTCTCTGGAACGTCTTTGCCTACGACCTGCTGGGCGCCCACGTCCCCCCGCCGCCCTGACCGGCCCGGGGCGCCCCGCGGGGTAGGGAGGGCGGCGGGCCCCGGCGCGCGGACCTCCCGACCGACGCCCGCCCCCAGGACTTGCAGTCTGAGCCTTTTGGAGAATGAATAAACGCGTCACACGACGCTGCCGTCCCGGGGCTCCGGAGGCTGGTCTTGAGCCCCGCGCAGACCCCGCCGCACCGCATGGGGGCGCCCGAGGGCTTCCGCCGGCCCGGGGCCGCGTCCGGGCGGGGGGGGGGGGGGGGCGGCGGCTCAGCGGGCCTGGCGCCCGGCCGGGGCCTGGCGCCCGGGTTCCGCCCGCATCCCAAGCTCGGTCCGCGGCTTGAGGCGGGGCTGGACGTCCCTCCGCCCGGCCCACGCGGGCGGCTCGGGGACAGCCCCCCGGGGCCCCGCCGCCGCCCCGCCGGGGCTGGGGGTCTGCGGGGCGGCCCGGCGCGCGGGGGGCGGGGCCGGCGGGACGGGGGCGGGGCCGGCGGGACGGGGGCGGGGCCCGGGCCCGCCGAGAGCCGCCGCGGCCGCGTCACGGCGTCCCGCCCCCGGGCTCCGCGCCCCGCCCGCCCGCTCACGTGTCTCCCCGCCCCACGCCGGAAGTTCCGGTGGCGGATCGCGGGACCCGGCCGAGCTGATCTCGGCGCGGGCTGCGGAAGCAGAGCGGCCGGGCGGGGAGCCCGGAGCGGATCCCGAGCCGAGCCGTGCCGCGCGGCGCCATGAAGGGCAAGGAGGAGAAGGAGGGCGGCACGCGGCTGGGCGCCGGCGGCGGCAGCCCCGAGAAGAGCCCGAGCGCGCAGGAGCTCAAGGAGCAGGGCAACCGGCTCTTCGTGGGCCGCAAGTACCCGGAGGCGGCGGCCTGCTACGGCCGCGCCATCGTGAGTGCCGGGGCGGCGGCGCGGCGGGGGGGCGGGGGGACGGGGGGGGGACGGCGGGACGGGGGGGGGACGGCGGCGCGGCGGGGGGGCGGCGGGGGGGCGGCGGGAGGGACGGGGGGGCGCGGCGGGGCGGCGGCGGCGGCGGCGGCGGGGCGGCGGCCGGCCGAGCCCCGCTCACGCGCCCGCCTCGGCCCCCAGACCCGGAACCCCCTGGTGGCCGTGTACTACACCAACCGGGCGCTGTGCTACCTGAAGATGCAGCAGCCCGAGCAGGCGCTGGCCGACTGCCGGCGGGCCCTGGAGCTGGACGGGCAGTCCGTGAAGGCGCACTTCTTTCTGGGGCAGTGCCAGCTGGAGATGGAGAGCTACGACGAGGCCATCGCCAACCTGCAGCGAGGTGGGTGACGGGACGCCGGGCCCGGGAGGGCGTGCCGGCCGGTATGACCCGAGTCTCCACTCCTCCAGCCTACAGCCTGGCCAAGGAGCAGAGGCTCAACTTTGGGGATGACATCCCTAGCGCTTTGCGCATCGCCAAGAAGAAGCGCTGGAACAGCATCGAGGAGCGGCGCATCCACCAGGAGAGCGAGCTGCACTCGTACCTCACCAGGCTCATCACGGCAGAGCGCGAGAGGTGGGTCCTGCCCGGCCCGGCCCGGCCAGGCTGACGCTGAGTCGCCAAGCGCGGGTGTTTATTTAAGGTCAACACTGGCACCTGGGAAGTTGTGGGGGAAGAGGCCCGAGGTAGGGCGGGCTCTTGGTATCTTTTGGTCAGAGCCATCTGACTGGCTCCTGGTCACCCCTCCCCCCAGGGAGCTGGAAGAGTGTCAGCGGAACCACGAAGGTGACGAGGATGACAGCCATGTCCGGGCCCAGCAGGCCTGCATCGAGGCCAAGCACGTGAGGGTGCCCCGGCCTGGGGGTCTGTGTGCATGCATGTGTGGCGTGAAGGTGCTCCAGCCCATGGTGACCTGTGGGCCTCTGTGTGACGCACGGGTGTCCTAGCTCACATTGTGTGTCTGTGCAGAGTAGGCTTAAGTGGCCCACATGTGGTGCTCAACTCTTTGTAGGACAAATTCATGGCAGACATGGATGAGCTCTTCTCTCAGGTGGATGAGAAGAGAAAGGTAAGCAGCTGTTCCGGAAGCCTTTTTGTGCCAGGGACCAGCAGCGTCCCCTACCTGGTCCCTGACCCTGCCCCCCTGTGCTGCAGAAGCGAGACATCCCTGATTACCTGTGTGGCAAGATCAGCTTTGAGCTGATGCGGGAGCCTTGCATCACACCGAGTGGTATCACCTATGACCGTAAAGACATCGAGGAGCACCTGCAGGTAAGACCCCTCGGGAGCGGGCGCAGGTGGCTCAGGCCTGCCATCCTAGCTACTTAGGAGGTTGAGACTTGAGGATTGCGGTTCCAAGCCAGCTCGGGCAGAAAAAAATCACCACGAGACTCTTATCTCCAATTAACCGCTCAAAAACTGGAAGTGGAGCTGTGGCTCAAAGTGTAGAGCGCTAACCTTGAGCCAAAGAGGCTCAGGGATAGCACCCAGGCTTCAAGCCCCACAGCCAACAACAATAAAAATAATCCCATGGGTTGCGGAAGGCCAAGGTGTAGACCTAGCCATTGAGCCTCTGACCCTGTTGTTGCTGCAGCGTGTGGGCCACTTTGACCCTGTGACCCGGAGCCCTCTGACCCAGGAACAGCTCATCCCCAACCTGGCCATGAAGGAGGTCATCGATGCGTTCATCTCTGAGAACGGCTGGGTAGAGGACTACTGAGACCCCCTTTGCCCTGTTGTGCCTGGTACCCTGGCCCAGGAGAGTTCTGGGACAGAGGCCCCAGGCCCTGTACAAAGTCTATGTCCCTGGGTCTGCCCCGTCAGCTCTGCTGGTGGGCTCGAACCTTGCTGGGCTTGAGCCTCCCATCCCCCTTCTGGGCTGGAAACGCTGGTGAGGTGGGTTGGACTAAGGCTACTGCTGCCGCCACTGTCCTGTAATAAAATCTGCAAGCACTACGTGGACACGTGCTGGTGTCGTGCCGGCCGCAGTCTGTCCTGGCTAGCCAAGGAAGGTAGAGATGAAGACGCCGGTGTCAAGGTTGAGCGTGGCATGCCACCAGCGGCCAGGGAAATACAGCACCTGGGGAGGGGCGGGAAGGAGGGTTAGCTGGGGTCCTTCAGCCTGGCTCAGATCCCTCTTGCCTCCCACTCACCTCACCAGCCTGGACTGTGCACTCCAGGGGCCGTGCGGACCGGGCCAGGGCCGGGTCGGTGTCCCGCAGCCAGGCCAGGGTGGTCTTGTCGGGATGGAACTCGGGTGTCTTCTCAGGTGGGTAGAAGAACCAGCGCTGGGAACAGGAGGATAGAAGTCACCCTTCCACGGTGTGGGCTGTAAGCCCCAGCCCCGCTCTGTACTGACCTTGCGGCCGTAGATCGCCTCAGAGAACCCAGGCCCATGCCGGTGGAAGGGCACCCCAGAGCCAGCTCCTGTGGGCGACTGTGGGGTAACAGGCTTAGCTCTGCGCCGGCCTGGCCGACCCCTGGTCTGGAGCCTACCTGCAGTTCCAAAGCTGTATGCAGGAGTAGTTCCGAGCAGATGAAACGGAGGCGGGGTCCCCAAAGAAGTACAGCGTGTCTGCCGGCGGAGAAGGCGGAGGGGCGGGGCCCGGCACCCCGGGCTGGCAGGCAGGCGCCGCCCTCTGCCGCGCGGTGCGGCTCCCCGCTGCCTGGAGAGGCGGGGGTCCTGGGGGTGCAGCAGCCGCTCCACCAACTCCTGGAAGGGCAGGTCCACTGCGGGAGGGGCCGGCGGTCAGCGCGGGCGGGCTCGGGGCGGCGGCGGCGGCGGCTCACCTTCCCGGTAGGAGTAGGTGTTGGCGGTGCTCAGCCGGACCACGTTGTCCCCGAAGGCGGCCAGCAGTCTGTCTCGGGAGCACAGGGCCCGGAACCGCTGCGGAGGCGGGGCGGGGCGGGCGGGGCTCAGCGGCGGGGGGCGGGGCCGGGCGGGGCTCAGCGGCGGGGGGCGGGGCCGGGGCTCGGCGGTGGGGGGCGGGGCCGGGCCCGGGGCGGGCGGGGCTCTCACCGAGTTGCCCGCGGCCCCCTGCAGGATGACCGGCCGGAGGGAGGCGTAGCTGCGGGGAGAGGGGCAGGGCTGCTCGGGCGGCCGGGCCGGCGGGGCGGGGCGGGGCACGTGCCGCTGCACGACCTCGGCGAGGGTGAGGCGGGCCCGCCGCTCCACGGCGCAGCGCTGCTCCTGCTCCTCCGCCCGCGCCGCTCCCAGCCCCCGTCGCCCGCGGCCCCGGGCCGGGCCAGCGCGAGCAGCCCGAGGAGCGCCCGGCACGCCGTGAGCCCGCCGCGCGGCACGCCGGGAGCCCCGCCGGCCGGGCCGCGATTGGCCGGCGGCCCCGTCGTCCTGGCAACTGTCGGGCGTCCGCGTGACGGCCGGAAGCGGCCGCCCCGGCCCCGCCCCCGGAGGGAGCACTTCCGGAAGGCGGAGCCCGGCCCTCGCGGAGCCGCTTCTGGCCGGCGCCGGCCGCCCCGAGAGCCCAGCCCGACCCCAGCCGGCCGAGGCGAGCCGAGCCTTGGTTCGCTTTCGTTTATTGGGTTCACAGGGCGTAGGAGGGTGGCCCCGGGGCGGTCAGGAGTACTCGCAGAGGTGGCCGCAGCCCGCAGGGCAGTGGGAGCTGCCCTCCAGCCACTTCATGATGTGCTGCAGATGTCCTCCGTGACTGCAGCCCTGACACCACACGAACAGACCCTTCACCACGTGGTGGCAGACGGCACACATGCTGGCGGAGCGGTGGCACCTGGGGGCAGGGGGGTGGCTCAGCCGGGGTCTCCCAGGTGACCCCCGGCCCCGGCCTCTCACCCCTGCGGCCCCACCTGTCGCAGACCCAGCCCCGGCTGCTCATGGGCCGCTTGCAGTGGCTGCAGTTGACGTGCAGGGTGGTGGAGGCCTGGTTGAGGCAGCTGACTGCCCGGCTGGTGCTCAGCTTCACCACCTGGTTGGACACGTTCCAGAGACAGAAGCGCTGCAGCAGGTCGATGTAGGATGTGTACCAGTGCTCCTAGGGATAGGGAGGAGGGGTCCGGGAGGTTAGGGCTGCCGGGCTCAGGGTGAGGAGCCAGGCTCAAGCAGGCAGGCGTGGGTCGGGGCCTGCTCTCCCACCCATGCCTACCTGAGTCTGCTCATCGATGTCCTTCCGCACCCTCTCGCCCAGCACGATGAGGACAGACACGGCCATCTGCACGTCACCCTGCTCCGCATAGAAGCGCAGCATGTCGCACACCAGCACGCTGAAGAAGTCTGCTGGCAGACGGCTGTCGTAGAGCGTGTGTGAGATGGAGAGGAGGGAGAAGGAGGAGTCTGCGGGAGCCAGAGAGGCCATATCCGCCTCACTGCCACTCACGTGTGGCGAGTCGGCCTTTTCCTGCAGGTGCTCAGGCCCCGACGGCGTGTCCACAATCTCGTGACGCAGTGGGAAGGCCTCCTGTGGCAGCACGTACTCTGGCTCTTCAGCTGAGGGTGAGGGGCCAGCAGGGGCGGACCTGAGTAAAGGGTACCCACCACCCGGTTCCAATGCATGCGGAGCCTCAGCCTCAACCTCTGGGCCGCTCAGGGATCCATCCACTTACGGTGCACGTGTTCTGGGTCCAGGGGATACAGCTCTTCCTCCTCTCCCTCCACATCGCCCAGCAGGTAGTCGGCAGGTACGTCGCTCCCCTCAGTCTCCTCGTTATCTGTCCAGCAGGGAGGGAGGGCACTTGAGCATGGCTCACGCTAGACCTACTCCTGTCAGAGTCCCCGCCCGCCCTCCGCCTCACCTTCATTGGTGATGAGGGTGGCCGAGGAGTCCAGCAGAACCGTGTCACTCCGTGTGTCCCCTTTGCTTCGGTCCAGCCGTGTCTCACTGCCCAGCCCTGAGGCCATATCCTTCAGGTTGAAACTGAGGGCAGGAAAGGCTCATTGACGGATGGCCTCCAGCAGTCCACCTCTGGGGCGTGCCGACCCAAGGCGTCTACCTGTTCATGAGTGGCAAGCCACAGGAGCTGCCTTTGCCCACACTGTGGTTGAGGTTGGCAGAGGGCACCAGACCAGGACTACAGTAGATGATCCGCAGCATGGTCCATGTCTGCGCCACCTAGGGGCAGGTAGCCCAGTCAGCTCCCTTCTCTTGTCAGAATCACATGGCAACTTTCAGTACCTCTGGGGACCCAATGTCCTAACCCAACCCCCTGGGTAAACTGCAGCCTGTGAGAGAGACCAAAGTTCCAGCTTCCACCCAGAAATAGTGCAGAGAAAACTACACTGGGAGGCAGCTGATGGCAGAGAGATGCAGAAGGCAAGTTCAAAGCCAAGAGGGAGGGAGGAGCGACGGCCCACTCCCCAGACCCCCTCCTCTGAGGATGGCCCCCGGGCGTGGCCGTCCCTTGCCCTGCATGATCTTCACAGCTTGTCACTGGGGCAAAGGACTGGTAGTTTTTTCTTTTTTCTTTTGTCGGTCATGGGGCTTGTCCCTCAGCATTTCAGCTCAAGGCAAGCGCTCTATGTTTTTTGGGTTTTTTGGGTCCGGTTGTGGGGCCTGAACTCAGGGCCTGAGCGCTGTCCTTCAGCTCTTCAGCTCAAGGCTAGCACTCCACCACTTGAGCCACAGCGCCACTTCCGGCTTTTTTTTCCCTGCTTATGTGGTGCTGAGGAATCGAACCCAGGGCCTCGTGCATGTAAGGCAAACGCTCTACCACTGAGCCACCTTCCCAGACCAGGGCTGGTGGTTTTGCTGACCAGAATCAAAGCAGCCAGCCCCTACCCCAGGGTCATGACTCCTGGTCATCCCCTCACCTCTGGTCCCACATACCTGGTTGCGGCCAAGCTCCCGAGCCACCTTTGCATTGTGGTCACAGAGCTCAGCCAGCGGCCGGCCGGCAAGAGCATAACGCTCGGCTGTATCCACAAACCAGCTCATGCTGCCACCACCAGGCTCCGTCTCGAAGACGCTGAGGGCGCTGGAGGCAAGGCCTGAAAAGGGCTCGGCGGAGTCCAGCTTGCGCTTGAAGAAGATGGTGGGGCGCCGGTCACCAGCACAGGGCTTGCGTCCCGATTCGGCAGCCACCAGGCTCTCCTTGGCAGCAAAGGCCAGGTCCCCAAAGAGGCCATAGCAGAGGCCCTCGGGGTTAGCACGCTCAACAGGCTGGCTGGCATCACGAAACAGGTGTTGGCACAGTGTGCTGTCCTTGGAGCCGGAGAGCAGAAAGGAAGGGTCATGCGGGTGGCGCCAGACAATGCCCGTGGTGACGTCTCGGTGCTCCTCAAACATCGCAGCTGGCACGAAGGGCCGGCGCACGTCCCACACGTAGATGTTGTGGTCCACCATCATGGAGCACGTAGCAAGGTGGTGCCGGCACTCCGGCCGCCACTTGACACGGGCCACCGAGGCAATGGTCTGCACGCAGTGCATCTCCTTGGCACGGTGGGTGGTCATGTCCCAGACTTTCACCATCTTGTCACGCCCACCTGTGGCCAGCCAGCCCCTGCAGGAAAGCCCCACCAGCCCTCGGTGACCTTCCCTGAGGAAGAGGAGACCCCAGCCTTTACCTCGGTGACCTCCCTCCCCTGGGGACCCTGCGCTCCCCAGCTTCAGGGTCTCGGCTCAGTCTCGCCCACGCTCCCACATCACACCTGTCCTCAGGATGCCAGTCGCAGCAGAAGACCGGCCCATTGTGGGCCGTGAACATCCTCTCACAGCGGTCAGGACGGCGGATGTCCCAGAGCTGCACGTTGCCATTCTCAAAGGTGGAGGCAAAGGTAAAGTAATCGCGGATACTGAACTGTACATCCCGCACACTCTCGGACTGGCCTGTGGGCAGGGCAGTAACAGAGACAGGTGAGGGGGGCTGGCCCACTGGGGCTGGGGAGCCCTGGGGGTGACTACAAGATCACACACCTGCCTGTGGCCAGGCCCCGGGGGGTGGGGGGGTGTGGAGGGGGTCAGAGGGTAGAGGGGGTACTCAGGTCTATCTAGGATGAGTGACACCTGGGCGTCAAGTGGGTGGTTTTCCCACACACTTCCAGCTCTCAGTCCTCCCTGTGTGCTGTCTTACTGCATCAGCCTTGGGCAGAGCTGTGGTCCAGCTCAGGAGAAACGGGCCGGTCGCTGTAGGAGTAGTGCACCTGGCTGTCTGGCTCAAGCTCCCCCGGCAGCTGAGGCTTGCCAGAGACCTCCAGGTAGCCAGGACACACCAGCCCAGCCCTGGGCTAGAGCTGCCTGGCCAGCCCCTAAAGACTGCAGGGCTCCAAGACCAGGCCCACCTTAGAGAACCACAACAGCTACAGAGCAGTGTCCAGACTTTTCCTGACACAGGCCGGCCTCACGTCCTGAAACTCTCCAAGGCCCCAGGGCTGGGCTTCATGTTTCACAGAGTCTCACCAAGGTGGCTCAGGACTGTCCACTAGGAAGCTGGGCCTTCTAGGAAAGGGGCCCCCGGGGGAGCGGTGTTCCTGGACCGAGACCCGGGGAGGGGCAGGTGGTGGGCTTTTTCCTCCAGTGAAGTGGCACCACTCGGCTGGGCCGAGACTGAGGAGGCCAGCCGGTCTCAGCAGCTGCCTCTCTGTGCCATCAGGGCCTGCGTTCACCCTCTGGGGCCCTCTGGGGCCACGGCCATCCCCGTGGGCCTCACCGGAGAACGTGCTGACGGAATCCTTCCTGCGGAGGTCGAAGCATTTCATAAAGCCGTCCTGGGAGCCGCTGAGCAGCACGTGGGCCTCGGTGGGGTGGAAGCAGACCTTGTTCACCGTGCGCTTGTGCTCCGTGAACAGCTGGTCCTGCTTGTTTCGAGATGGCCGGCCCAGGTTCCAGGTGACCACCACGCCGTTGGTGGCCGCCGTGGCCAGCAAGTTCTCGTCCATCTGGTGCCAGACCACGTCCGCGCAGCTCAGGTTCAGCGAGGGCTTGCGGCCCACGCGGAGGTTCAGCTTCTCCACGAACTGCTCCTCCTCGATGGCGTAGATCTTGAAGATGCTGCGGCCCGCCACCGCCACCTGGGCCGCGTCGCGGCAGACGCTGACGGCGTTGGCCGGCGCGTCCAGGTGGCAGTGCATGGTGCGGCCGGTCAGGGCGCCGCCGCCCAGGGCCGTGCTCGCCCGCGACATCTTCTCCATGGCCGCCGGGCGGGGTCAGGGCCGCGGGCCGGCGCGCTGCGCCGCGGGGCCCCTGCGTCCGCCCCTGCCGCCCGGGCCGGCCCCGCCCCGCCTGCGCCCGCCCGCCCGGCCCATCGGCCCCGCCGGCCTCCCGGGCCTCGCAGCCGCCGCGGCCCTGCCCCGGGGCTCCCGCAGGACGGCCCGGCCCGCCCGGGCCCGCGGGCGCAAACGGGCTCGAGAGGAGCCGGAGCGGGGACGGGCGGAGGCGCGCGGCGGGCTCGAGCGGCCGGCGGCGCCACGGGGCCGGGACTGAGCGGCGAGGGCCCGCCCCCGGCGTCTGCGTGTCTCGCGCGCGCCGCCGGAAGACGGCCTGCGACCGTCCCGCCCATTCCGGAAGTCGTCCTCTAATTCTCGCCTCGCCGGAAGCGGACGACGCTGGGCCACGCCGTGAAGGTTCCGGGTCAGGTAGCTGCGCCGGTGGGGCCCGAGGGGAGGACCCGGATGGGGTGCCGAGGCGCGCGTGCGCGCCGGGGCCGCGGCCGGCGCCTGACCCCCCGACCCCGCCCCGAGTGCCGGGGTGTTTGGGAAACGAGATTTTATGTATGCTTTGAAGTACGTCAGCCGTTCCGAGGGAGGGCGGCGGCGCGGGGCGGGCGGCGGTCCTCAGCCCCCCCCCCCCGGTCCTCAGCCCCCCCCGTCCTCAGCCCCCCCTCCCCGGTCCTCAGCCCCCCCTCCCCGGTCCTCAGCCCCCCCCCGTCCTCAGCCCCCCCTCCCCGGTCCTCAGCCCCCCTCCCCGGTCCTCAGCCCCCCCTCCCCGGTCCTCAGCCCCCCCTCCCCGGTCCTCAGCCCCCCCCTCCCCGGTCCTCAGCCCCCCCCCCCGGTCCTCAGCCCCCCCCGGTCCTCAGCCCCCCCCCGTCCTCAGCCCCCCCGTCCTCAGCCCCCCCTCCCCGGTCCTCAGCCCCCCCTCCCCGGTCCTCAGCCCCCCCTCCCCGGTCCTCAGCCCCCCCTCCCCGGTCCTCAGCCCCCCCCGTCCTCAGCCCCCCCCCGGTCCTCAGCCCCCCCTCCCCGGTCCTCAGCCCCCCCCGTCCTCAGCCCCCCCTCCCCGGTCCTCAGCCCCCCCCCCGTCCTCAGCCCCCCCTCCCCGGTCCTCAGCCCCCCCTCCCCGGTCCTCAGCCCCCCCTCCCCGGTCCTCAGCCCCCACTGTCAGCCCCCCCCCGTCCTCAGCCCCCCCCCCGTCCTCAGCCCCCCCCGTCCTCAGCCCCCCCCCGTCCTCAGCCCCCCCTCCCCGGTCCTCAGCCCCCCCCCTCCCCGGTCCTCAGCCCCCCCCCGTCCTCAGCCCCCCCTCCCCGGTCCTCAGCCCCCCCTCCCCGGTCCTCAGCCCCCCCTCCCCGGTCCTCAGCCCCCCCTCCCCGGTCCTCAGCCCCCCCCCTCCCCGGTCCTCAGCCCCCCCTCCCCGGTCCTCAGCCCCCCCCGTCCTCAGCCCCCCCTCCCCGGTCCTCAGCCCCCCCTCCCCGGTCCTCAGCCCCCCCTCCCCGGTCCTCAGCCCCCCCTCCCCGGTCCTCAGCCCCCCCCCCCGGTCCTCAGCCCCCCCCCCGGTCCTCAGCCCCCCCGTCCTCAGCCCCCCCCCGTCCTCAGCCCCCCCCGTCCTCAGCCCCCCCCCCGGTCCTCAGCCCCCCCCTCCCCGGTCCTCAGCCCCCACTGTCAGCCCCCCCCCGGTCCTCAGCCCCCCCCGTCCTCAGCCCCCCCTCCCCGGTCCTCAGCCCCCACTGTCAGCCCCCCCCCGTCCTCAGCCCCCCCCCGTCCTCAGCCCCCCCCCCCGGTCCTCAGCCCCCCCCTCCCCGGTCCTCAGCCCCCCCGTCCTCAGCCCCCCCCGGTCCTCAGCCCCCCCGTCCTCAGCCCCCCCCGTCCTCAGCCCCCCCCCGGTCCTCAGCCCCCCCCCCGTCCTCAGCCCCCCCCCGGTCCTCAGCCCCCCCCCGTCCTCAGCCCCCCCCGTCCTCAGCCCCCACTGTCAGCCCCTCCCCGTCCTCAGCCCCCACCCCCCCACCCCCCCCCCCCCCCGCCGCGTCTCCTTCCCAGACGCCGTCTTCCTTCTCCGTCCGCGGACCCGGCCGATCTCCCCCCCCAACCCCCGTGCGCTGGCGGCCGGGCTGGGCGGCCGGGGCGTTGGGGTCGCGGACGGACGCGCTGTCTCGGGCGGCCGGTGGCTCGCGGGGGGGGGGGGGGGGGGGGGGGGAAGGGGGTGCGCGAAGCCCGGAGCCGAGGCGGGGGGGGGGGGGGGGGGTCGGGAAAGCAGAGGAGGGGCCTGGCCTGGCGGGGACCGGGGCCGGTGGACGGGGCCTGGCCTGGCGGGGACCGGGGCCGGTGGACGGGGCCTGGCCGGGCGGGGACCGGGACCGGGGCCGGTGGACGGGGCCTGGCCTGGCGGGGGCCGGGGCCGGGGCCGGTGGACGGGGCCTGGCCTGGCGGGGACCGGGACCAGAAGCAATCGCGCTCTCGTTTTTACGACTTTTTTAATATATATTTTTATAAACAGGTCACGTGATAAAATAGCACAAGAAACACTTACCAAATATAAGGTTATATCTTCCGCATATACAGGAGAATGAGGTCGTTATGTACAGTAAGAAAATGACTTTAGGGGTTGGTTGGTGGTGTTTCCTCTCTCCCCTTGAATTTTCCTCGACAGTCATTGGAAGTGTCACAGCTTCAGTTGCATTAATACTTTGGGCAAATAAGAGAGCTGCCCCTCCCTGTCAGGGGCTGTGGGAGAAGGGGCTGAAGAGCGGGTTCCCCTGAGCCTGCCCTTCACTTCACCACCATCCAATCTCTCTCTCTCTCTCTCTCTCTCTCTCTCTCCCCCCTCTCTTTTCCTCTTTCCTCCCCCCCCCCCCCCCCCCGTCAGTCTCTGGCTCTCTGGTTACTCTCTTCCAACCAGATAGGGGTGTCCCAAGATTGAGTGTGGGCATATTATCTCCTGGGGCTCAGGGTTGGGTTGGAAGGGGTCCCTGCCCCTCCTCAGCAGTATACGGTGTGCCAGCATCCCCTGGACTTGCAGATGTCAGAGGTCACGGGGGGGGGTAAGAGGGGGTGCAGGGTGCTGGGGACTGGAAGATCAGTGCCAACCTGACCCTTGGCCAGGCCCCTCTGCAGATT
The DNA here is from genome assembly GCF_024711535.1 of Dipodomys merriami. Lineage (NCBI taxonomy): Eukaryota > Metazoa > Chordata > Mammalia > Rodentia > Heteromyidae > Dipodomys > Dipodomys merriami. Next base: position 1,230,793 of record NW_027202682.1, read on the forward strand.
CCACCTGAGGCCTAACCAGGGCACATGCAGTGCACTGCTGAGCCCTGAGCCCAGCTGGTGCCGGGCGGCCAGGTGTGGCGCCTGGCTGGCTTTCCAGCTTGTCTTCTTAGATGACCGTCCCGCGGGCGCGGGTCTGGACTGGGGCCTGCTGGATGAATGTTGACCCTTCCATGGCCACCATTGTCCGATGCTGTCCCGGCCTGGCCAGTGTCCAGGGCTTCGTAGGCCAGTGGGGGGGGGAGTGGAAAGGGGCTGGCCTACACAGTGCTGAGGGCAGGGGTGTGGAGGCCGCTCGGGTTGGGCGGCCAGGGAAGGGGCGTGGACCATGGCTTTGGCAGTGGCCTGTGTCACCTCACAACGCCCTGGTAGGACTCCAGGTGTGGTTCGGTGGAAGATGCGGGCAGCCCTTGGGGCTCATGTAGACCTCTGACCCCAGGAGACCCAGACCCCATCCTCCTGGGCCCTGCCCGGGATGGGGGGAAAGGAGGAGCGGCGGGAAGCAGGGTGTGGGGGGGAGGCGGTACGGGCTACTCCGCCCCACCCCAGGGCCATGCCCCCGCCCCGCCGAAGCGGGCAGTGATGGCGGCGGCTGTGGCATGGTGGAAGGCGGGCGTGCAGTGCGGGCACGAGGGGCATGCACAAAGTCCCCGAGTGTGTGTGTGTGTGCGTGCGTGCGTGGGGCTGGGTCCGCCACCCCCTGCCCCGAACGGGGCTGGGAGAGGCGCTGAGGGGTGGGGGAGGCGCAGGGCATCCCTGGCTCAGCCCGCCTCCCCCACCAAGCCAGGTCCGGGACCAGCGGCGTTGGGAGAGAGGCTGGACGGTGCGCCGCATCCCCGGGGGCTACTCGATCACGAGGCAGCGGGGCAAGTGTTGGGAGAAGTACTTGAAGAGTTCGGGTGTGGCCCCGGGGCAGTTGGTCAGCTCCAGTTCCTCCAGCTCCTGCAGCTGCACCAGGCCAGACAGCCCTGCGGTGGTCAGCAGCGGGCAGCCTGCAGCCAGTGGGAGCAGAAGAGCCGCTCAGCACCAGGCTGCAGGGGGTGGGGTGTGAGGGGCAGGGCACGCACAGGGCCAGGTGGTGTGCAGGTGTGCCGGGGGCAGGCTCAGGGGCTGCGTCTGCGGGACCGGCCTGGACGCCCCAAAGCCTTCCTCTAACTGGGACCCGGGACAAGGCAAGCCATCACCATCACCCTGGTGTGAAGCTGGGCCCCAACAGGCCGAGGGCGGGGGTGGGGGCCACTTTGAGTCTCACCTGCCAGAGACAAGAGACGCAAACTCCTCATAGCCAAGAGGTGCTTCAGCCCGAAGTCCTGCACCTGGGGAGGGTGGGAGGGAGTGAGCGGGCTGCTGGAGGGGAGGAGGCGGGCCCTGCGTGAGACGTCCCCAGCCCCCGTGAGTTAGGACTGGGCTGCTGGGTGTGGAGGGACCTGGGCCCTTGGGGGATGTGTGGGAGCAGGGCCGGGACTGTGGGCTGTCTGCCCGCGTCCCCCACCCTGCCGCCTGGCCCCGACCCCCATACCTGGCAGCACCATCGCAGGTAAAGGCTTCGGAGGGACGACATGGTGGACAGATAGCTGAGGCCGGTGTCGGTGATGCGAACACACCTGTGGTTGGGCCAGGGGAGAACTGCCCGACTTGGTATCCCTCCCTCCACCCCCTTTCCCAGAGAGCCACTGGCGCCCACCCCTCTTCCCTCACAGGGACCAAGCCCCGCAAGCTGCCTCCCTCCTTCCCCAAGATGGGGCTTAGCCGACCAGCTACTCTGGGAGTTCCACACTGGACGGTGGTACCCAGGCCCGGGCTCCCGGCCGGACACGCTCCCCGCAGCGCCCCCGCCTGGCCCCAGCGCACACCTGTCGAGCACGAGCTCCTCCAGACGGTGCAGGTCGCAGGCCACGTACTCGAGGGCCATGTCCGTGATGCGCGGACACCAGGAGAGGTCCAGGCTGCGCAGCTTGCGCAGGTTCTCCGCAACGAGCTCCACGCCGTCGTCGGTGACCTTGGAGCAGCCCGAGAGGCTGAGGGAGGTGAGGTTGGGCAGGCTGTGCACCACGTTGACCACGCCGTGGTTGGTGATCTCCCAGCAGGAGAGCAGGCGCAGCGTGTGTGTGCTGTGGCCCTGGCGGGCCGTGAAGTAGGCCAGCGCCGTGTCCGTCACGTGGTAGGCCTGCAGGCTCAGCTCGGCCAGGTTGGGCAGCAGCTGGGAGATGGCGGCGATGGCGTCGTCCGCTACGTTGATGCAGTCGCTCACGCTCAGCGAGGTGATGCGTGCGCTGAGGCTGGACCACAGGCCCGCCTCCGTGAAGTCATTGCAGCCCGACAGCTCCAGGCGCACCACTCCCTGCATCTGCTCCAGCATCACCTGCGGGGGTGGGGGGGTTCAGGGGTCCGCCAGGTTGGCTCGCCCCTGCCCCACGCCCCCCACGGGGCGCAGGGAGGGCTGCTGCGGCTGTGGCCTCAGGGGAGGCCTGAGGCAGGGGTCTGCAGGGCTGCTTGCAAGGCTGTACTTCAACAACGCTCCAGAAGAGGGAGCACAAGAGGCCCAGAAGCCAGGCCCAATTCGGAGCTGGTTTGAATGCTGGAATTACAGCTCAAAGCCAGACGCCTGTGGCTCATGCGTGTCATCCCAGCCACTCACGAGGCTGATAGGAGGACTGTGGTTTGGAGCTAGCCAACACAGTCAAAACGGGGAGACCTCCAGTTAACCAGTAGAAAGCCAGACACAGAGTGGCACAAGTGAATGATAGAGCACCATCCACAAGCAGAAAAAGCTGCATGAGTGTGAGGCCCTGAGTTCAAGCCCCAGTACACACACACACATACAACAGTACATGCACATATACAGCAGTACACACACACACTCCATGCACATGCACACAGCAGTACATATACACAGTGCACACACATACACAGCAATACACACACTGCAGCATTACCCATATACAGCAGTACACACAGTACATGCACATACACACGGCAGTACACACAGTACACGCACATACACATGGCAGTACACACAGTACACGCACATACACGTGGCAGTACACACAGTACATGCACATACACATGGCAGTACACACAGTACACGCACATACACGTGGCAGTACACACAGTACATGCACATACACATAGAGCAGTACACACAGTACATGCACATACACATGGCAGTACACACAGTACACGCACATATGCGTGGCAGTACACACAGTACACGCACATACACATGGCAGTACACACAGTACACGCACATACACACATATACAGCAGTATATAAAGTACACGCACATACACGTGGCAGTACACACAGTACACACACATACACATGGCAGTACACACAGTACACGCACATACACACATATACAGCAGTACATAAAGTACATGCACATACACATGGCAGTACACGCACATACACACATACAGCAGTACATACAGTACATGCACATACACGTGGCAGTACACGCACATACACGTGGCAGTACACACAGTACACGCACATACACATGGCAGTACACACAGTACATGCACATACACACGGCAGTACACATAGTACACGCACATACACATGGCAGTACACACAGTACATGCACATACACACATATACAGCAGTACATAAAGTACATGCACATACACACGGCAGTACACATAGTACACGCACATACACATGGCAGTACACACACTACACGCACATACAGCAGCACACATACAGTTTCAAGGCTGGCACACTACGGCTTGAGCCATGCTTCCATTTCTGGCTTTTTGCTGATTAACGGGAGATAGGAGAGTCTGGAGGATTTGTCTGCCTGGGCTGGCTTTGATCTGATCCTCAGATCTCAGCCACTTCCGTAGCTAGGCTATAGGTTTGAGCCACCCGCCGTATCATTCCTGCCTTGAAAATCCGGCCCGTCTTTGAGCAGGGATTCAGCTTGGTGTGAGGTGTCTCATGTGGCAGCCGGGCTTCTCCACACACAGCCACTGTTTCTCCTTAACCCATCTGAGCTGGGCCTCGTCCCTCCCCACACACAGGGCTGCCGACTGCGGCTCAACCCCCTGCCCTCCTGGCCAGTTTGGAGACCCACCTCTAGGCCAGCGTCGGTGATGGTGGAGCGCTTGAGGCTCATGGCCTTCACCCCCTTCTTGGAGAGCGCGTAGTTGTCGATGAACTCACAGATGTCCAGGTCAGAGACACCGACCAGGCAGAAGCCCTCGAAGCCTCGCACGGCGAAGCCCTGCAGGCTCACGAACTCCTTCTCCCCGCCGGGCAGCACATTGTACAGCTCCTTGGCGTGCAGCACGGGTGTGAGGCCGGCCCAGAACTTGGGCTGGTAAAGCACGCGTCGCCAGGCCTTGCACACCTGAGCTAGCACACACTTCTCGCACGCTGAGAAGTACCAGAAGAGGCTGTTGAGGATCTTCTCATCCGTGGCCAGTGGTGGCCGCTCTGCGGGGGGGCCCCCAGCCAGAGCGGCCCGGGACAGCGGGGCAGCCAGGCTGGGCGGGGGGAGGGTCGGAGCGGGCGGCTGGCAGGGGCGGTTCTTGGCGGCCGGCGTGCCCTTGGTGATGCTGGCTGCTCCCAGGCCATTGGGCTGGCCGGGCAGCTTCACCAGGCCATTCCGAGGCAAGCATGGAGGCTTGGGGTCACCGTCGACACCCGGGCTGGACATCTTCCTGGAACTTTCTGTAGACAGGTGGGGAGAGGGAAGTGAGTCTGCTGGTCTCTGGGGGCCGCGGAGAGCTGTGTGCCCCCTCCCGCCCCCCACGGCTCCTGCCTCTCCCTCCTGAGCGCACAGAGTCCACGGCCAGGTGCGTGCGCCAGGGGCCAGGCCCGTGCTTACACTCCGTGGCTGCACGAATGCACCCTGCCTGGCAGCAGCCAACGGCAGTTGCTGGCTTCTCCCCCGGCCCCCTGGAGGGGCTCAGGCATCTCGTCTGAGAGTCATGTGGCAGCTCCCGAGGACCGTGGCACCCACAGAGGCTCAGGACTCACCCTGAGAAGGGTACCGTGGGCGCCGCCGTCAGTCCCCCGCCAGCACTAGGCAGCGCTGTGCTAAATGCACCCACCACCCAGAAAAGGAAATGGAGGCGGACGCCAGGTGGATTGCTGATCAGATCAGACAGCTAAGCGGTAGAGCTGAAGGTTGGACAGGCGTGGGCTGAGAAGCTAGAGGGGTCTCCTCAGGCAGGGCCATCCACCCCCAGGCTGGGTCTGGTACCTGCCTGTGGATGGCAGGCCGCACAGAGGGTAATGGGACCCCATGGTGCCAGTACCATCTGTCTCCCTTTCCGGTTAGATATCCTTGTTTCCACCTCTCCACAGCATGCAGGAAGGAGGCAGGGCTCTGAGAGGGGGAGTCTAGCCTTCTCAGGCTCAAGCCCCACACTTCGGACCCCACAAGGGCTCCATGTTGAGTGTGTGGCCTTGGCTAGCCACTTCCCTCCTCCGGTGGCAGAGCTGGTCACAGGGGCCTGACTCACAGCCTGGCTTGGAAAGTGACCTGGGGGTTACTCGTGTCCCCAGAGTAAAGCAGAATCTGCCTTCCCAGGGCTGCGGGTGACTCGGGCTGGGCCAGAGCCCATGTTCCGGTCCCTGGTCTCCCATGCCAGAGTTTCAGAGGCTCCCCTTCCTTCCTCTGGCTACGGACCGTGGCCTCACACAGCCACCACGGGGGTGTCTTAAAAGGCCCCCGAGATCTTCCCAGCCCCTACCGTGGGCCTGGGGCTAGGCAGGCCCTCAGAAGAGAGGCGCTCACGGCTCCTCTGCGGTTGAGGCTCTCTTCTGAAGGGCAGGGCTCAGCGAGCTGGGACGGAGGCGGGAGCCACCAGGAGACGGGACCCGGCCCTGCTCTCCCCATCACCAGGCCCAGAGGCTCGAGCCCTTGGGAGGCCGTCCTGTCAGCACGCCGGCCCTGGAGCGTGTGCAGATCACAGGGCTGACCTCCCTGGGTCCAAAGGTCCTGCACCCCGCAGCTGCAAGCCCTCTCGTCCCCGCAGGCTGGCCAGGCCCTCAGTGCTATCTCCCTCTCTCCCACACCTTGGCTGCACCTGTGCTATGCTCAGCAGCCCGCTGGTGGACGCGGGCAGCGGCTGGCCGGCACCCACACCCCTCGCACCTTGGGGAAGCCATCTAGCTCAGTCCTGCGTGGGGTACGAGCTTGAGGCTCAGGGGAGTTTAAGTTTGTGTCCCATCGCGGAGGAGACTGAAGCCAGGGGTGACCCCAGCTCCCTGAGCACCAGCCCTGGGAAGAAAAGAAATAGCAGGGCTAGGCCTGCGACCCCCACATCCCAGACACACACTTCTGGGGATGGAGAGGCGATCCCAGCCTCAACACTCCCCGCCCCCCCACGCCCAGGCCGGCCCGGATGCCCACTGTCCCCATGCCGGGCGCAGCACCATGGACAGCGGCATGCTGGGTGCTGCGGGGCCGGCGGCACCGAGGACAGCGGCTCGGCAGGGAGGGGAGGGGAGAGGAGCCTAGAAGCCCAAGAAGGATCCCCGGAGGTGGCGGAGGCGGCGCCAGGGGAGAAATAATCCAAGAGCGGTGCTGATTTAGGCTGAACGTGCTTGCAGCGCAGGGCGCACGTGGCTTGCCCGGCGGGGAGGGGGTTGCACGTGGACACCCAGGGCCTCCGTGGGCCGGCCCGCACGCATGGAGGGGAGGCCGCAATGTCCATCCCAGCCCCGCACCCTGGGTTCGAGCCGCCGCCCCTGCTGCTCCCACACCTCGCATCCAGCGTGCTGGTCGCAGTCCTGACTGCTTAACACCTGGAGAACCCCTGCCACATGGCACAAAATGGCCCAAGACTGAGGCTTTGGGAGAAAGGTCAGCCCCATCCAGTAGGAGACCAGGATCGCTTAGGGAAGACGCCCTGACCCAGCAGGACGGCTTCCCGGCTGACTGCCCACACATGGGCCAGCATCACAACCGCTCCGCCAGTCCCCAGCCCCCACCCCTCCTCTAGGCACATGCCTTCCAGCCCTTGCTGGGAAGCCAGCACCCCGGACAGCGTCTGCCTCTCCTGGCCACCTCTGTTCCCCCTTGAGAACAGATGCCACCACGGAGGTTCTGACCGCTGCTGCACAGCGGGCGAGCGACAGCCGGCTGAGGAGCCCCAGGACAGCCACATGGATGGCCAGCTCAAGCACTGCAGTCTCAGGGTGACAGTGGCCAGCGTTCTAGGGGAGGGAACCCACTGGGCTTGGGACTGGAAGACTGCCTCTGCCCTGGGGGCTTGGGGTGGAGACACCTGCGTCTCCCTTTGGCTAAGTTCCCCTTCGGAGCTGCAGGGCGAAGCAAGCTGGCTGCCCGCCCACTACCAGAGGAAAGGGACGGGAGCTAGGGGGAAGGCAGGGAGGAGGAGGTCTCCCCTTCCTGCCCTGGCTGACTGGGAGCAGGGAAAGCAAGGACAGAGATTTTTCCATGTCACAAAACTACGACAGGCCCAGCCGCCCGCCAGGCTGTCAGATGCCCAGTGCTCGGAGCTGGCCTGTCCTGTATGCTGCTTCTCCAGGATCCCGGCGGTCCCTGTGTTGTGGCTAGTCTCCGTTCACTGGCCTCACCCAGCGGGGTCTCTGCCGGGCACCTCTGCTCTCCTGCCAGAGGCTGGCGGCTAGATCTCCACTAGCGCCCCTGCCCCCCTGCCACCAGTCTGGGATCCCTCTCCCCGTTCCTCATGCCCCGTCTGCATTGTAGGCTGACCAGCCCCTCCTGCCTGCTGAGGCAGTGACCCGGTGACACGGGTCCTAGCCGCAACCAGGGCTGGGCTGACGGGCGGACGCGCTCCGACTGCCCTGAGACTCAGACATGTCCACATCCCGGCCACCGCGCACGTGTCAGCAGCAGTGCGATCCTCCCACCCCCGGCCGGAATGCTCTGTGGGTGATGGGATGGGAGCCCACGGCCCAGGGTGCTGGGGGGGGGGTCTTTGAGAGGGACTGGAGTTGATGCCACGGCTCAGGGACGTGGCATGGGCCCGGGGCTCATCTCCACCCTCCTGATGTTGAACCCCAGCTCTCGGGGCCCAGCCGGTGCCAGGGCCCTGGGCAGCTTCTGGGCGGGGGCTGGGATGGCAGCAGCCTCTTCCCGGCCCTCCACCCCGGCCGGCGCTCCCCGCCAGCCACGGCCGGCTGCCCTGCACGGATGGGGGCAGGATGGGCTCCAGCCTCCGAAAGGGGGGAGCCTCAGCTGGGGTCTGAGTCCACGGCGTGAGGGTGGCAGGGAATCGGCCCCCATCCCCCCCCTGTGTGCACAGCTGGGTGTGGGGGGGCGGGAGGCCTGAGGATGGACCAAGGGTGGGGAGGGGCAGCCCGCAGGGGGGCGGGGAGGGGAGGGGAGGGCTGGGGGCAGCGCTGTCCAGAGGCTGGGCCAGCGGGGCACTGGGCTCCAGAGAGCTGATGGGTCCACCCTCCTCCTCCTCCTCCTCCTCCTCCTCCTCCTCCTCCTCCTCCTCCTCCTCCTCCTCCTCCTCCTCCTCGCCGACATCATCCTCATCCTCCTCACCCTACTCCTCCTCCTCCTCACCCTACTCCTCCTCCTCACCCTCTTCCTCTTCCTCCTCATCCTCCTCGTCATCATCCTCACCCTCACCCTCCTCATCCTCCTCGCCCTCAGCCGCCCGCCCAACCTCCCCCGAGGCCTAGGCCCCGCCCGAGCGCGGCGCCTGCTCCCCCGCCTGCCCGCGGGGGCTCCCCGGGCCGGGTGCGGGGCGCGGCGCAGCCCACGGGGACCCCGCCCGGGGGCGCCCGGAGCTCGGCGGCTGGCGGGGCGCGGGGCCGCGCGCGCTCACCCGCGGCGGGGGGCGGCGGGCCGGGGCCGGGCGGGGACTGCGGTTACGTAAGGCGGCCCGGGCCCCCCGCCGCCCGCCCCGCGCCCGGCGGCCTCCCCGCGCCCCGCGGCCTCCCCGCGCCCCACGGCCCGAGGCCTCCCCGCGCCCCGAGGCCTCCCCGCGGCCTCCCCACGCCCTGAGGCCTCCCCGCGGGCTCCCCGCGCCCCGCCGCCGCCCCGCGGGCTCCCCGCGCCCCGCGGGCTCCCCGCGCCCCGCCGCCGCCCCGCGGGCTCCCCGCGCCCCGCCGCCGCCCCGCGGGCTCCCCGCGCCCCGCCGCCGCCCCGCGGGCTCCCCGCGCCCCGAGGCCTCCCTGCGGCCTCCCCGCGCCCCGCCGCCGCCCCGCGCGCGCCTCACCTGGGCGCGGGCTCCTGGCTCATACCCTGCGGTCCGCCGCGCGGCCTCGCGTCCCGGGCAGCCCGGCGCGGGCGCCGCGGAGCGCGGAGGCGGCTCCGGTCCCGGCGCGGGGCGGGCGAGCAGGGCCCGGCCGCGCCCCGCCCCGAGCGCCCGGGCCTGGCCGGGCCCCCGCGGCCGAGCCCGGAGCGGAGCTCCCCGGTGGGAGAGGACCGGGCGCCCGAGCCTCCCACCGGGGAGGCCGAGCCCAGATAAATGAGGCCGCGGAGCCGGAGCGGAGCGGCGCCGCCTCCTCCCTCCCCGCGCCCTCCGCCCCGCGCGCCGCCCCCGCGCGCCGCCCCGCGCGCCTCGCGGCCCGCGCCGCCCGGCCCCGCGCGCGCTCCCGCCGTCCGACCCAATCCGCGCGGGCGCCGCGGCCCGGCCCCGCCCACCGGCGCGCCCGGCGCCCGCGGAGACGGACCGACCCGGCCGGGCCGCCGGAACCTCGGCCGCGCCTCCCGAGGACCCGACCAGCCGGCCCCGAACCCGCGGGCGGCGGAAGAGGCCTGGGGAGGAGAGCGCCAAGGCCCCGCGGTCCTGGCGCGTCCTGTGAGCGCGGGGCCGGGACGGGCGGCCCCGTCCGGGGTCTGGGGTCTCCCGGGAGCCGGCGCAGCGTTAGGGATCCGAGGTCAAGAGGGCGGAGCAGGGTCCGGAGGATCGGGACGCACGCAGCGCCGGGCGCGGGCCCGGCCGGGTTGGTAGAGCCGGGGCCGGGCGTTGCGCGGCCGGCCCGGCCTGTCACAGCCGAGCGCGCGGCCCTGTGTGCGGGGCTGGAGCTGCTGTCGCTAGGATGCGGCCGCCAGAGCTGGGGCGCGGACGGGGCTGGCCCACCGTCCGCTGCCTTAGACGCGAGCGCCTCAGCCAGCCTCAGGCAGGCTTGCGGTTGGGGTGGGCCGGGGCGGAGGAGCACCTCCCAGTGCCCCGGGTGGGCCAGGACAGCACGGGAGGAGGACAGCCAACGGGTTCCCACCCGCGTCCCGCACCTGCCAACCTCCCCTCCCTCGCGCCCTCCCCCAGGGAGCAGAGTTATTGGGTGATGCAGGCAGGGTCCCCGCTCTCCCCGGGCCCTGCCCCAAGGGTCTGGCGTTGGTCCCTGGTCCCAGGCCTCAGCCTGTCCCTGGCACGGCGGGCCGCAGGGCCACACCCCTCACCTGAGACCCTGCCACCTGGAGGGAACTCAGCGCCTCACACGCTGCACCTGCTCCGCTGTGCCTTGCCTGCCGAAGTCTTTTGGTTTTTTCTTCATAGGTTTGAACTCTGGGCCTGGGTGCTGTCCCTCAGCTCTTCAGCTCAAGGCTAGCGCTCTACCACTTGAGCCACAGCGCCACTTCTGGGTTTTTCTGCTTAGGTGGTGCTGAGGAGTTGAACCCAGGGCTTCATGCATGTGAGGCAAGCGCTCTACCACCGAGCCACCTTCCTGGCCTTGCCAAAGTCTTGTGACCAAGACCATTTCTTCCCCAAACACCCGTCCTTCCCAGCCTGCACCCGTGGCTGGGCGGCGGCTCTGAGCGGCACGTAGCCGCCCAGCACGGCACGCAGGGCCCTCAGCACATCGGTGGGGAGTGCGGCAGCAGGAGAGGTTGCCCACAGCTGGTCCTGGACCCCCTTGGGTGGGGAAGCGCTGACGTCCCTCAAGAAGCAGTTCTGGTGTGGTTCCAGTCTCCCCCGGGGACATGGGGCTGCTCAGCCCGGCTCCCTTCCCCGTCCCTGTGGGGGGCTGCTGCAGCATCTCAGTCAGGGCCCCCGTCACCGGGTCACCCCTGACCCGGCATCCTCACCGCTGCCCCTCCTCTGCAGCACCTCTCAGGTGGAGGACCGGCCGTCCTCCACATGGAGCGCTCCTCCCCGGAGCACCCCGTGTCCAAGGAATCGTCCTGGTCTATCATGTTGCAGGACAGATGTGTTGGAGGCCCAGAGGCTGCTGCCAGGTCTGGTCCTGCGGCGACAGAGGGCTTAAGGGGGACACAGTCACATTAGGGAACAAACAGCACCCCATACCGTGGGCGTGTATGTCGTGGGGACACAGGACTGACTGTGGGTGTGTCTGGGAGGACTCGAGTAGAATATGTGCCCAGAGCCGCGTGCCTGGGTGGGCCCTCAGGTATCCCCCCTCGCTGAGCCCATCCTGGGAAGTGGGTCTGCTCCCTATGGGGGGGCCTCCTTTCAAGACCAAAGTGGGGTCTGGGAATGTGGCTCAGTGGTAGAGTGCTTGCCGAGCACGCATGAAGCCCTAGGTTTGATCCCTCAGTACCATACAAACAGAAAAAGCCGGAAGTGGTGCTGTGGCTCAAATGGTAGAGCTTTCACATTGAGCTGAAGAGCTGAGGGACCGTGCCCAGGCCCAGAGTTCAAACCCCATGACTGACAAAAAAAAAAAAAAAAGCCAGAAGTGGCGCTGTGGCTCAAGTGGTGGAGTGCTAGCCTTGAGCAAAAGAAGCCCAAGGACAGCTCTCAGGCCCTGAGTTCAAGCCCCAGAACTGGCAAAAACAAAAAAACAAAAAAACCAACAACACGGATTTGTTGAAACCCTTTTGTAACAACAGATAATAAAAACAGGGCTGGGAAGGTGGCTCAGTGGTAGAGAACTTGTCTAGCACACATGAAGCCCTGGGTTCAATTCCTTAGTACTACATACACAGAAAAGGCCAGAAGTGGTGCTGTGGCTCAGTGGTAGAGCGCTCGCCTTGAGCTGAAGAGCTGAGGGACAGCGCCCAGGCCCAGAGTTCAGGCCCCACGACCGGCAAAAACAAGAAAGACCAAAGTAGTTCATCCTGGGCCAGATGGGCCCCTTGCTCACTCTACCCTGCCACTGCCCAGAGCAGAGCCTGGGGCAGCAGGTGGTACACCAGGCTGTGAGTGTTTGGCTGCCTGGATTTCTCCGTCGCCAGAACTGGTGTCCACCGCTGTGTGTGTGGTCGGCTGACCACGGCCACGGGGGCTTTCCGCCACCCTCAGCCCTTGCTCCGGCCTGACCTGCCCCTGTCAAGGCTGAGGATGACTCAGGGCCCAGCTGTCACCGCAGCAACGCGCGTAGCTTAGTGATGGCGGTCTGGTCTCCTAGCAACGGCCGTCTCCTAGCAATGGATATTTTCCCAGCCCTGGCTGGAGCAGCAGCTATTTTTAGCTCAGCTGCAAATCAATCGGCAGCTGCATTTTGGGCTTCTTGAGAGACACAAGGTGTGGGGGTGGGCTTCTTAGGCAGACAAAAGGAGCAGAGGTAGGAACCTTGGCCCGGGGGCCAAGACAGAGGAGCAGTGGGAAGGGGCCCGGAGGAAGTGCAGGCCGCGTGGAGGTCACAGCCAGGACCATGGACTGCCTGAGGCCTCCACAGGCCAAGTCAGCAGGGTGACCAGGCCCGTGCTCGGGAGCGTCCTGGCGGCTCCGTCCTTAGCTGAGGACCCACCTTCCCCCCCCCCAGGCTTCTGGCCTCTTCCGGACCAGCTTGAGTAGCAGATGTGGCCAGTGGGAGGTGCCACGGGCTCAGGGATGCAGCCGGGACGACCACCAGCCACCCATGTTGCTGCTCACCTGATGCTGGTAGACGCTGAGATCCGCGTAGGGAGGTCCTGGACAAGGGGGGAGGGGGGGACCTGAGCATTCTCTGCTTCCTTAGGGGCGCGTTCCATCCAGCCCAAACTCAGCCTTGACCATTGGGCCTGGTCACAACCCACCAGCTACTTTTTTTGGGGGGTCAGTCATAGGGCCTGAACTCTGGACCTGGGCAGCTGTCCCTCAGCTCTTCAGCTCAAGGCTAACGTTCTAACATTTGAGCCCCAGCGCCACTTCTGGCTTTTTGTGCTTATGTGGTGCTGAGGAATGGAACCCAGGGCCTCATGCATGCAAAGCAAGCGCTCTACCACTGAGCCACCTTCCCAGCCCCCAGGCTGGCTTTGAACCACGATCCTCAGATCTCAGCCTCCTGAGTAGCTAGGATGACAGGCGTGAGCCACTGGCACCTGGCTCACCATCTACTTTTTGTGGTCCAGGTTTACTCAAAGTTCATGTGGGGTCTTCAGCACTGGGTCTCCCATGAACGCCCCTGGCTCTTGGTGGTGTCTCCTGGGAGTTCCCGCTAGCCTAGCCTCTAACTTGGTTGGGAGTGCTTCTGCCCTAGCACCATGACCTGCCCTTCAGGACTAGCTGCCTCCCTGCCACTATCTCCCCTGAGCTGCCTGCCGCAGCCCTGCTCAGGACCCAACACCGTGGACGCAGCACCTCATTCTGCTAGAACCCCAGCTGCAGGAGGAAGGGCCGAGCCTGGAGGTGAGCAGCTCCAGGGTACACCCCCCGATGGCATTGGAGGCCTGCACTGGGAGGACCTTCAAGGCCCAGCACAGGAGCTGGGCCTCGGGATGGGCTCTCCAGCTGCCCTGTTTGGGTCACGGGGCTTTGGGAATGTCTGCCTCCAGTTAGTCCGAGCCCAGCAGTCTTCGGCGGGGGGAGGGGACAACCATTCTCGTTCTGCTCACCCCCCAGAGGGGCTGCAGCCTTCTGCACACCAGGCCCCCAAAGGCTACTCTTCCTTTTCTTACTCCAGTCTCTGATACCGGAGGGACGGGGATCATGGCATCGGGAAGCCCAGAGCTAGGTCCCCCAAACTGACCTTAGCCAGCCAGGAAGCCCGAGATCTGGGCTGTCAGACATCCGCTCATTCATTTCCCACGTAATGACTGCGCGCTCGAGTCCAGGTGTGTGGTGCCCTGTCCTCACAGAAACGGAAGGCCGCCATGGGTATGGGAACTCATGGCTGCGCCCAGGTCTGACCCTGGGCAGGAATGCAGAGCTCTGAGAGGTGGCATCTGTCAGATCTTTGTGGCACCAGTGTCATTGGAAGGCCGCGAAAAGTAAGCTGAGCAGGGCAGGCCTGGCGTCCAGGAGACAGCTCAGGACCAGCGCCTGTCTTCAGGGAACCCTAACACTCCTTCTCCCAGAGAGGTCGGGGCCTGAGGCTCGCCAGGTGATGCCTCACCACCACCAGAGGGCGCCCAGAACCCACTCCTGCCCAGTGGACTGGTGACCACTACCCTGCTGACCACCCCCAGCCCTGGCTGGGAAGGCTGCGGGGGCTGACCCGTGTGCCCCGCGGTCCCGAGGCTGTGGGGGCTGACCCGTGTGCCCCGCGGTCCCGGGGCTGTGGGGGCTGACCCGTGTGCCCCGCGGCCCCGGGGCTGTGGGGGCTGACCCGTGTGCCCCGCTGCCCCGGGGCTGTGGGGGCTGACCCGTGTGCCCTGCGGTCCCGAGGCTGCGGGGGCTGACCCGTGTGCCCCGCTGCCCCGAGGCTGTGGGGGCTGACCCGTGTGCCCCGGGGCTGCGGGGGCTGACCCGTGTGCCCCGCTGCCCCGAGGCTGCGGGGGCTGACCCGTGTGCTCAAGGGCCTTGAGCACCTGATAGTTTTCCACCAGGCTCTGACACTCTTCTTTTTCATTTAATGTTTGCTGGTCACGGGGTTTGAACTCAAAGCTGGAGCACTGTCCTGCTCAGGGTGAGCGCTCTGCCACTTGGAGTCACAGCTCACTTCCGGTTTTCTGGTGGTTCATTGGAGATAAAAGTCTCACAGACTTCCCTGCTTGGGCTGGCTTTGAACCAGGACCCTCAGATCTCAGCCTCCTAAGTAGCTAGGATTACTGGTATGAGCCACCAGTGCCTGGACCCTTTACATTTTGTGATTGTTTTATCCTTATTGCTGTTAGTGTGTTCTGGGGACTGAAGTCACTGCCCTGCACACACTAGGCATATGCTCTGTCCAGCAAAATCTCCAGCCCATTTTAACTTTTTTCTTATAGCTCAGTAGGAGTAAGCACATGGTCTAGTGCTCTAAAGCGTTTTCCACCTCCCCAGACTGAAATCAATGATTTAAACCCTAACTCCCGGGGCTGGGTAGGTGGCTCAGTGGTAGAGCACTTGCCTTGCATGCTCGAGGCCCTGGGTTCGATTCCTCAGCACCACATAAGCAAAAAGAAAAAAGCCAGAAGTGGCGAAGTGGCTCAAGTGGTAGAGTGCTAGCCTTGAGCTGAAGAGCTGAGGGACAGCGCCCAGGCCCAGAGTTCAGGCCCCACGGGGACTGGACCCAAAAAAAAAAAAAAACCCCAAAAGCCCTAACTCCCGGTCTTCTTCCCCAGTGGTCAGTTTGGAACTTCAACTGTAACCGAAAGTTCCTATTCCTGTGGATTTCATTTTACTCTCTGTCTCTGTGGATGTCATTGCTCTAGGGTCCTTCTCCTGGAGGTAATCACATCGTCTTTGTCATTTGTGAGTGGCTCATTTCACTTTAGCAAGGATCTCAATAATCACCTGCCTGCAGGTCTTCCACACACCTCTGCCCCCCAGTGAGTTCATTTTTTTTGGGGGGGGGTCTGGTCATGGGGCCTGAACTCTGGGCCTAGGCGCTGTCCCTTGGCTCTTCAGCTCAAGGCTACAGCACCACTTCTGGTTTTTTTTTTCTGCTTATGTGGTGCTGAGGAATCGAACCCAGGGCCTCAGGCATGCAAGGCAAGCGCTCTACCACTGAGCCACCTTCCCAGCCCGAGTTCATTATTTTCTATGCTTAATAACCCATTGTGTGAGTAGACCACCCTCTGTAATCCTTCCACCTGCCCAGGACTCCGGGTTGCCTCTCGTGTCCTGGCTATTTTGGGACTGTTTTGGTTCTTCAGCCCGAGAGGCCCTTGGGATGTGAAGGGGACGTGCGAGAGCATCCGTGAGCATCAGTGAGTGTACTAGCAACTTCTCGCTTGGACGGGCAGCGGGGTCCGGTGGCTGTCCGGCTCCTGTCGGGGCGGCCCAGGCCAGGGCAGAGGGCTGGCTTCGAGAAGGGCTGGGCGCAGTAGGTGGCGCTGGCTCCCGCAGGTGGCCGGCCTCCTGGCCAGCCCGGGACCGGCTCCGGGCTGCCGCCGGCCTGGGGGCTTCCGGGCTCAGGTCTCAGCCGGTGTGGATCGCGGGCGTCCACCCGTGGACGGAGCGGGCTGGAGCTGAGGCCCTGGCCGCTCCCCTCGGAGCCGCCGGCCCGCGCGCCCCGAGCCCCCGCCGGCCCGCGCGCCCCGAGCCCCCGCCGGCCCGCGCGCCCCGAGCCCCCGCCGGCCCGCGCGCGCCCCGAGCCCCCGCCGGCCCGTGAGCGCCCCGAGCCCCCGCCGGCCCGTGAGCGCCCCGAGCCCCCGCCGGCCCGTGAGCGCCCCGAGCCCCCGCCGGCCCGTGAGCGCCCCCCGAGCCCCCGCCGGCCCGCGCGCCCCCCAGCCCCCGCCGGCCCGCTCCTCCGGAGGGAAGGGCACTGACCCTCCGCCCCGGGGCACTGTCTCCCTGGGGAGAAGGTCAGTCCCCTCCCTGGATGTCTTCCACGGGGACAGCGCCCGCCGCGCCACCCGCGCTTCTCCGCACCCCGCTCCCGCACCCCCGTCCCCAGGCCTGGGGGACAACAGCGGCCGGACGAGGAGGAGCCGCTGGGGCCCGGGGTCGTCCCCGCGCTGGCCCCGCCCCGCCCCGAACACGCCCCGCCCCGCGCACAGGCCCCGCCCCCGCGCACAGGCCCCGCCCCGCGCACACGCCCCGCGCAGGCCACGCCCCGGACAGGCCCCAGGCGCCGCTGCCATTGGCGGAAAGTTCCGGGCGCGACGGCCATTGGCTGGAGAGCGGCAGCCCGCCCTCCGCCCCGGCGCGGCGGGGGCCGAGCGGAGCGGTCGGGGCGGAGGGGACGCGCGGGGCCGGCGGCGGCGCCCCGGGCAGCTCCCGCCGCCTCGCCCCGCCCCGGGGCAGCGCCCGCGAGCCCGGAGCCCAGGCGCGGGCGCGTTCCTGCGCCATGCCGGCCGGGGCGCTGCTCCGCGTCCTCTGCTGCGGCCTCCTGGCCGCGTCCGCGCGCGCGGGCTACTCGGAAGACGGCTGCGGCTGGCGGGGCAGGTGCGGGCCTCCGTGAGGCGGGGGACGGGGGGGCGGGGGCGGGCGGCGAGGGGCGCCGGAGGGCGGGCGGCGAGGGGCACCGGAGGGCGGGCGGCGAGGGGCGCCGGCCGCCGCGGGCTCGGGGGCTCGGGGGCTCGGGGGCTGGGGACAGGGCCTCGCCGGCGTGGGCTCGGGGGCTCGGGGGCTCGGGGGCTGGGGACAGGGCCTCGCCGGCGCGGGCTCGGGGGCTCGGGGGCTGGGGGCTCGGGGGCTCGGGGCAGGGCCTCGCCGGCCCGGGCTCGGGGGCTCGGGGGCTCGGGGCAGGGCCTCGCCGGCCCGGGCTCGGGGGCTCCGGGACTCGGGGCAGGGCCTCGCCGGCCCGGGCTCGGGGGCTCGGGGGCTCGGGGCAGGGCCTCGCCGGCCCGGGCTCGGGGGCTCGGGGGCTGGGGGCAGGGCCTCGCCGGCCCGGGCTCGGGGGCTGGGGGCAGGGCCTCGCCGGCGCGGGCTCGGGGGCTCGGGGGCTGGGGACAGGGCCTCGCCGGCGCGGGCTCGGGGGCTCGGGGGCTGGGGGCTCGGGGCAGGGCCTCGCCGGCCCGGGCTCGGGGGCTCGGGGGCTCGGGGCAGGGCCTCGCCCGCCGCCGCCTCAGCGCCTCGTCCCGTCCCCAGCGGCCTGACGCAGGAGCCGGGCAGCGTCGGGCACCTGGCCCTGGCCTGCGCCGAGGGCGCCGTCGAGTGGCTGTACCCGGCCGGGGCGCTGCACCTGACCCTGGGCGGCCCCGAGCTGGGCGCGCGGCCCACCGTCGCCTGCCTGCTCCCCGCGCGGCCCTTCGCGGGCGCGCAGGTCTTCGCCGAGCGGCCCGGGGGCGCCCTGGAGCTGCTGCTGGCCGAGGGCCCGGGCCGGGCCGGGGGCCGGTGCGTGCGCTGGGGCCCGGGCCAGCGCCGGGACCTCTTCCTGCAGGCCACGCCTCACCCGGACATCAGCCGCCGCGTGGCCGCCTTCCGCTTCGAGCTTCGCGCAGACAAGCATCCGGAGCTGCCTCCGCGGGCCCAGGGCCTGGGCGTGGACGGTGAGCGCGGGGCTGACCCTGACCGGGGCCTTGTGTGCACGGGTGCGTGCCTGTGTGTGCACGGGTGGGTGCGTGTGTGCACGGGTGGGTGCCTGTGTGTGTGCGTCTGTGCATCTGCATGAGTGTGCATGCATGTGCGAGTGTGCACGGGTGCGTGCCTGTGTGTGCGTGTGTGCGTCTGCATGAGTGTGTGCCTGTGTGCATGCATGTGCGAGTGTGCACGGGTGCGTGCCTGTGTGTGCGTATGTGCACGGGTGGGTGCCTGTGTGTGTGTGCGTGTGTGTGCGTCTGTGCACGGGTGCATCTGTGCACAGGTGGGTGCCTGTGTGTGCCTGTGTGTGCGTGTGTGCGTCTGCATGAGTGTGTGCCTGTGTGCATGCATGTGCGGGTGTGCACGCGGGACAACATGACTGAACTAGAGGAGTCGGGCCTCGACACTGAGGCCTGGAGGCCTATCTGGTTGTCAGTGCCACGCTGGGCCAGGAACGCAGCTCTCACCAGGCCAGAGGGTGGCGGCTGGGGTGCCCTTTTCCTTCTCCCTCCCCCCCAGAATTCATCTTAGAGAAAGAGTGGGCGTGGGGACAAACATGGCAAATGTAGAAAGGTAGGCCCGGCAGGGCAGCCTGGGGGCTGTGGTCTCAGAAGGGTTGGGGGAAGGGAGGGAGGCGCAGAATCAGAGCTGTGGCTGAAGCTGTCCAGGGCTCCCTGGCCTAGCGGTGACCTCACTCCCCTCCCCCAGCCCAGCCAACAAAAGTCCAGTGTGCCTCATCACCATGGAGACCAGGAGCAGCCGGCCCCCTTGCAGGGCAGCAGGCCCAGCTCTTGGCTCTCCTGAATCTCCCAGCCTGACCCTGCTGGAGATGGGACCGTCACTGTGCTACCTCTGGCTGGGGACCCTAGAACCAGGGCCAGCCAGACCCCCCCACCCGCACCCCCCTGCCGCCCTGTCCGGCTGTTGTTCTATGGTCCAGGAGGCAGTTCAGGAAGGCCGCAGCACTGGATGTGCGGTTGTAAGCTGGGCAAGCGAGAGTGCAGCACAGCTCCAGCTCCAAACAGGCAGCCCGAGTTGGTGCCCCGACCCACACGGCCGTGCACACAATGTGGTGCAGCCCTTTGGTTTCCATTGCTCCTTGGGGCTCCTGCTGAGAGGAGCGGTGGGCAGGCCCCTGGGTGAGGCAGAGACGGGCTGACGGGCTGCCCTGCTCGACAGGTGTCTGCAGACCCTGCAGCGACGTGGAGCTCCTCCTGGCGGCGTGCACCAGTGACTTCCGTGAGTGTCCCCTGAGCGAGGGAGCCCCGGGGCCCGCTCTCCCTCCCGTCCTCACCCTTGCCACCGCGCCTCCCTGCAGTGATCAACGGGACCATCCACGGGGTCACCCACGACTCGGAGTCTCAGGAGTCCATCATCACCGTGGTGCCCACGCGTGTCCTCCGCCCGATGCTGCCAGTGGGCGGCGCCGAGGGCCCGGGACCGGCCTCCATCCACACCCCCCTGCAGTGCGGGGTCCGCCCGGGCCCAGGCACCTTCCTCTTCATGGGCTGGCGCCACTTTGGCCAGGCCTGGCTGGGCTGTGCCCCCCGCTCCCAGGAGTTCAGACGTGCCTACGCTGCTGCCCATGCTGCCCACACCCACCCCTGCGAGGTGAAACTGGACTGAGGGGACTGGGGACCGCCAGTGGGACCTTCCTGGGCGAGGGGGCAGGAGGGTGGGGGGCTGGAGGTCCCCAGACGGCATCGCAGGACCAGCTGACAGGCGTCCTGAGCTGACAGGCGGCACCAATAAGAACACTGCTCATACTGGCTACCGCAGACCTGGTCTCTTGGGTCAAGCCCAGGCTTGGACTGGGCTCCCCGCATTGACTTCTCTCTGCTGTCCCCCCCATGCTCCCTAGCCTGACCTCTGACCGGCTCCCGTCGGCCTCCCTGTCTTGGGTCTTTCCGGGGCTCAGAGTGGGAGTGGAAAAGGTGCCTGGGGTGGCTGTGGTCCCTCACCGGGCCCCGGCGAGGGGCAGCGGACACCGGAGACCCCGAGCTGGCTTGGCAGGGGAGGGGACGCACTCCAGCAGGGTGCGATTCCTCTGTGGTCACCATGAGCCCCGGTGCCATCGTCGGGGGAAGAATGGGCCCCTCTGTCCAGACGCGGCCAGGCGCGCGGTGTGGCAGCGCCACCGTGGGCCTGCTGGGCTGCGTCTGGCAGGAGGGGTGCACAATGGGAGCTCTAAGGACCGTTTCCCGCCACTGGCCCCATTGTCACTGTCCCTGCCTTTCTCCTGGGCCTCCTGGCCGCATAAAGAGCCAGTGGGGCTCTGCCAGACGCGCTGAAGGCCTGGTGGACTCGCATTGAGGCCTCAGCTCCGGTGCCGGGGGTCCGGCTGCCCCCGCAACGGCTGACTGGTTCCCTCCCTCCCTCCCTCCCTCCCTCCCTCCCTCCCTCCCTCCCTCCCTCCCTTCCTCCCTTCCTTCTTTCCTTCCTTCCTTCCTTCCTTCCTTCCTTCCTTCTTTCCTTCCTTCCTTCCTTCCTCCCTCCCTCCCTCCCTCCCTCCCTCCCTTCCTTCCTTCCTTCCTTCCTTTCCTCTCCTCTCCTCTCTTCCTTATTTTTCCCCACCCCAACCCCCAAATACTGGGGTTTGAACTCAGGACCTCATGCTTTTGCTAGGCAGGTGCTGCACTATTTAAGCTGTGCTCCTAGGACAGACTTTCCCCCTTCCCCGACCCCAAGAGAAAAACTGGGGGTGGAAGCCCTGTCAGGATGGGTGGAAGCCTCACCTTTCAGGCCAGGACAAGCTGGGAGAGGACAAGGCTGTGCACAAGGACCACACACAGGGCCCATGCTCCAAACCCAGCTGATGATGCCTGGCGATGCTGTGTCCTGAGCCGGCACCTACACCCTGAGCCGGCACCTACACCCCGAGCCAGCACCTACACCCTGAGCCAGCACCTACACCCTACACCCCGAGCCAGCACCTACACCCTGAGCCAGCACCTACACCATGAGCCGACACCTACACCCTGAGCCGGCACCTACACCCTGAGCCGGCACCTACACCCTGAGCCGGCACCTACACCCTGAGCCGGCACCTACACCCCGAGCCAACACCCTACACCCCGAGCCGGCACCTACACCCTACACCCCGAGCCAGCACCTACACCCCGAGCCGACACCCTACACCCTGAGCCGGCACCTACATACACCCTGAGCCGGCACCTACACCCCGAGCCGGCACCTACACCCCGAGCCGACACCCTACACCCCGAGCTGACACCCTACACCCCGAGCCGACACCCTACACCCCGAGCCGGCACCTACACCCTGAGCCGGCACCTACACCCTACACCCCGAGCCAGCACCTACACCCCGATCCAACACCCTACACCCTGAGCCGGCACCTACATACACCCTGAGCCGGCACCTACACCCTGAGCCGGCACCTACACCCTGAGCCGGCACCTACACCCTGAACTGACACCACCCTACACCCCGAGCCAGCACCTACACCCTGAGCCAGCACCTACACCCTGAGCCGGCACCTACACCCCAAGCCGACACCCTACACCCTGAGCCGGCACCTACACCCTGAGCCAGCACCTACACCCTACACCCCGAGCCAGCACCTACACCCTGAGCCAGCACCTACACCCTGAGCCAGCAGCACCTACACCTTGAGCCGACACCCTACACCCTGAGCCAGCACCTACACCCTGAGCCAGCACCTACACCTTGAGCCGACACCCTACACCCCGAGCCGACACCCTACACCCTGAGCCAGCGCCTACATACACCCTGAGCCAGCACCTACACCCTGAGCCGGCACCTACACCCTGAGCCGGCACCTACACCCTGAGCCGGCACCTACATCCTGAGCCGGCACCTACACCTTGAGCCGACACCCTACACCCCGAGCCGACACCACCCTACACCCTGAGCCAGCACCTACACCCTGAGCCAGCACCTACACCCTACACCCTGAGCCAGCACCTACACCCCGAGCCAACACCTACACCCTGAGCCAGCACCTACACCCTGAGCCAGCACCTACACCCCCAGCCAGCACCTACACCCCGAGCCAACACCCTACACCCTGAGCCAGCACCTACACCCTGAGCCAGCACCTACACCCTACACCCTGAGCCAGCACCTACACCCCGAGCCAACACCTACACCCTACACCCTGAGCCAGCACCTACACCCTGAGCCAGCACCTACACCCTACACCCTGAGCCAGCACCTACACCCTGAGCCAGCACCTACACCCTGAGCCAGCACCTACACCCTGAGCCGACACCCTACACCCTGAGCCAGCACCTACACCTTGAGCCGACACCCTACACCCCGAGCCGGCACCTACACCCTGAGCCGGCACCTACACCCTACACCCCGAGCCAGCACCTACACCCCGAGCCGACACCCTACACCCTGAGCCGGCACCTACATACACCCTGAGCCGGCACCTACACCCTGAGCCGGCACCTACACCCTGAGCCGGCACCTACACCCTGAACTGACACCACCCTACACCCCGAGCCAGCACCTACACCCTGAGCCGGCACCTACACCCTGAGCCGGCACCTACACCCCAAGCCGACACCCTACACCCTGAGCCGGCACCTACACCCTGAGCCAGCACCTACACCCTACACCCCGAGCCAGCACCTACACCCTGAGCCAGCACCTACACCCTGAGCCAGCAGCACCTACACCTTGAGCCGACACCCTACACCCTGAGCCAGCACCTACACCCTGAGCCAGCACCTACACCTTGAGCCGACACCCTACACCCCGAGCCGACACCCTACACCCTGAGCCAGCGCCTACATACACCCTGAGCCAGCACCTACACCCTGAGCCGGCACCTACACCCTGAGCCGGCACCTACACCCTGAGCCGGCACCTACACCCTGAGCCGGCACCTACATCCTGAGCCGGCACCTACACCTTGAGCCGACACCCTACACCCCGAGCCGACACCACCCTACACCCTGAGCCAGCACCTACACCCTGAGCCAGCACCTACACCCTACACCCTGAGCCAGCACCTACACCCCGAGCCAACACCTACACCCTGAGCCAGCACCTACACCCTGAGCCAGCACCTACACCCCGAGCCAGCACCTACACCCCGAGCCAACACCCTACACCCTGAGCTGACACCCTACACCCTGAGCCAGCACCTACACCCTACACCCTGAGCCAGCACCTACACCCCGAGCCAACACCTACACCCTACACCCTGAGCCAGCACCTACACCCTACACCCTGAGCCAGCACCTACACCCTGAGCCAGCACCTACACCCTGAGCCAGCACCTACACCCTGAGCCGACACCCTACACCCTGAGCCAGCACCTACACCTTGAGCCGACACCCTACACCCCGAGCCGACACCCTACACGCTGAGCCAGCACTACACCCTGAGCCAGCACCTACACCCTACACCCTGAGCCAGCACCTACACCCCGAGCCAACACCTACACCCTACACCCTGAGCCAGCACCTACACCCTGAGCCAGCACCTACACCCTACACCCTGAGCCAGCACCTACACCCTACACCCTGAGCCAGCACCTACACCCTGAGCCAGCACCTACACCCTACACCCTGAGCCAGCACCTACACCCCGAGCCAACACCTACACCCTACACCCTGAGCCAGCACCTACACCCTACACCCTGAGCCAGCACCTACACCCTACACCCTGAGCCAGCACCTACACCCTACACCCTGAGCCAGCACCTACACCCCGAGCCAACACCTACACCCTACACCCTGAGCCAGCACCTACACCCTACACCCTGAGCCAGCACCTACACCCTACACCCTGAGCCAGCACCTACACCCCGAGCCAACACCTACACCCTACACCCTGAGCCAGCACCTACACCCTGAGCCAGCACCTACACCCTACACCCTGAGCCAGCACCTACACCCTACACCCTGAGCCAGCACCTACACCCTACACCCTGAGCCAGCACCTACACCCTACACCCTGAGCCAGCACCTACACCCTGAGCCGGCACCTACACCCTGAGCCGGCACCTACACCCCGAGCCGACACCCTACACCCTGAGCCGGCACCTACACCCTGAGCCAGCACCTACACCCTACACCCCGAGCCAGCACCTACACCCTGAGCCAGCACCTACACCCTGAGCCAGCAGCACCTACACCTTGAGCCGACACCCTACACCCTGAGCCAGCACCTACACCCTGAGCCAGCACCTACACCTTGAGCCGACACCCTACACCCCGAGCCGACACCCTACACCCTGAGCCAGCGCCTACATACACCCTGAGCCAGCACCTACACCCTGAGCCGGCACCTACACCCTGAGCCGGCACCTACACCCTGAGCCGGCACCTACACCCTGAGCCGGCACCTACATCCTGAGCCGGCACCTACACCTTGAGCCGACACCCTACACCCCGAGCCGACACCACCCTACACCCTGAGCCAGCACCTACACCCTGAGCCAGCACCTACACCCTACACCCTGAGCCAGCACCTACACCCCGAGCCAACACCTACACCCTGAGCCAGCACCTACACCCTGAGCCAGCACCTACACCCCGAGCCAGCACCTACACCCCGAGCCAACACCCTACACCCTGAGCTGACACCCTACACCCTGAGCCAGCACCTACACCCTGAGCCAGCACCTACACCCTACACCCTGAGCCAGCACCTACACCCCGAGCCAACACCTACACCCTACACCCTGAGCCAGCACCTACACCCTGAGCCAGCACCTACACCCTACACCCTGAGCCAGCACCTACACCCTGAGCCAGCACCTACACCCTGAGCCAGCACCTACACCCTGAGCCGACACCCTACACCCTGAGCCAGCACCTACACCTTGAGCCGACACCCTACACCCCGAGCCGACACCCTACACGCTGAGCCAGCACTACACCCTGAGCCAGCACCTACACCCTACACCCTGAGCCAGCACCTACACCCCGAGCCAACACCTACACCCTACACCCTGAGCCAGCACCTACACCCTGAGCCAGCACCTACACCCTACACCCTGAGCCAGCACCTACACCCTACACCCTGAGCCAGCACCTACACCCTACACCCTGAGCCAGCACCTACACCCTGAGCCAGCACCTACACCCTACACCCTGAGCCAGCACCTACACCCTGAGCCAACACCTACACCCTACACCCTGAGCCAGCACCTACACCCTACACCCTGAGCCAGCACCTACACCCTACACCCTGAGCCAGCACCTACACCCTACACCCTGAGCCAGCACCTACACCCCGAGCCAACACCTACACCCTACACCCTGAGCCAGCACCTACACCCTACACCCTGAGCCAGCACCTACACCCTACACCCTGAGCCAGCACCTACACCCTACACCCTGAGCCAGCACCTACACCCCGAGCCAACACCTACACCCTACACCCTGAGCCAGCACCTACACCCTGAGCCAGCACCTACACCCTACACCCTGAGCCAGCACCTACACCCTACACCCTGAGCCAGCACCTACACCCTACACCCTGAGCCAGCACCTACACCCTGAGCCAGCACCTACACCCTACACCCTGAGCCAGCACCTACACCCCGAGCCAACACCTACACCCTACACCCTGAGCCAGCACCTACACCCTACACCCTGAGCCAGCACCTACACCCTACACCCTGAGCCAGCACCTACACCCCGAGCCAACACCTACACCCTACACCCTGAGCCAGCACCTACACCCTGAGCCAGCACCTACACCCTACACCCTGAGCCAGCACCTACACCCTGAGCCAGCACCTACACCCTACACCCTGAGCTGGCACCCTATGCCAAGCCGGCACCCTACACCCTGAGCCGGCACCCTACCCTGCGCCCTGAGCTGGCACCCTGTGCCCTGAGCCGGCACCCTGTGCCCTGAGCTGGCACCCTGTGCCCTGATCCGGCACCCTATGCCAACCTGACACCCTGCGCCCTGAGCCGGCATCCTATGCCAAGCCGGCACCCTGCGCCCTGAGCCGGCACGCTCAGTCACTCCAGTGGCTGTCCTGAACCGTCTACGGCACAGGCTGCTGGCAAGGGAAGAGGCATTCACTTTTACTTGGCTTGTGTCCCCTAGGCCGGGCTGACGAGGCTGAGTGGGGACGAACGGTTTCTTCCCCTGTGCTCCTTGGGCTCCTTGCTTCCACGCATCAGCTAAACTTCCAACCATTGTTGGCTGTGTGCTCAGGCTCAGACCCTCACTTTTTTTGGGGGGGGTCCTGTCATGGGGCCTCAACTCTGGGCCTGGGCGCTGTCCCTCAGCTCTTCAGCTCAAGGCTAGCATTCTACCACTTGAGCCACAGCGCCACTTCCGGCTTCTTTCTTTTTGCTTATGTGGTGCTGAGGAATTGAACCCAGGGCCTCAGGCATGCAAGGCAAGCGCTCGACCACTGAGCCACCTTCCCAGTCCCCCCCCCCCCACTTTTTTTTTTGGGTCTGGTCGTGGGGCCTGAACTCTGGCCTGGGCGCTGACCCTCAACTTTTCAGCTCAAGGCTAGCGCTCTACCACTTGATCCACAGCGCCACTTCCGGCTTTTGTTTTGCTTATGTGGTGTTGAGGAATCGAGCCCAGGGCCTCATGCATGCAAGGCAAGCACTCTACCACTGAGCCACCTTCCCAGCCTCACTTTTTTTTTGTCAGTCCTGGGTCTTGAACTCGGCCTTGGCACTGTCCCTGAGCTGCTTTTGCTAAAGGCTAGTGCTTGATCACTTGAGCCACAGCGCCACTTCCAGCCTTTTCTGTGTATGTGATATGGAGGAATCAAACCCAGGCCTTCATGAATGCTAGGTGAGCACTCTACCGCATTCTCAACTCCTTTCACTTTTTCACCCCCAGCCCGGATCATATTTTGGATGCCAGGCCCTTGTATCCCTGGCACCAGCACCCTGTACCCCAGCATCACCAGGAATAGAAGCCCTGTGTGTCTCCACCTCTCAGTTACCTTGGGGAGACGGTCCACACAGGTCTCCCAGGCCTTGCCACCAGGGCTGAGCAGCACCCTCCCCTTTGGCACCTGCCCGGATCCTCTAGCTAGCTCCCCACAACCTAAGAGCTGTCCCCACTGCCTGGCCTCCACACGGCATGGCCGTTGGCTGAGCACCAGCCCCAGACCACCCATACACAACAGGCCGGGCTGCTAAACGTGCTCTGCTCACTTGTTCTGGGAAGGGCCGGACCCCAATGCACTGCCTTCCAGAGACAGCTCCTGCTTTCGGCCTGTGCTCGGGCCAAGAGAACCCCGTGTACCCCCAGAACACGGCCAGACGGGTGGGGGCATGGGAGGTGAGGCAGCCAGGCTAAGTGTGGAAGAGCATGTGGTCTGGAGCTAAGGGAGGCGGGCCGGGGGCCTCTTGTGGGCCAGCTGAACCTGTCACGGGGTGCAGACACACAGGCGCACCTGTGCCCTTGGTCTGACGTTGCTGAGCATCTCAGGTGCTCTGGGCACTGGGAGTCCTGAGACCAGGTGTGTGTAAGCACTCCTGTCTGGAGTTTGGTGATGCCCTGCCCTGGGAGGGGGTCAACTACAGCCCCCGAGGAGGCTGGACACAGAGCTGGGAGTGCAGGTCACCTTCTCCCTAGCAAATGAAGGCTCTCCTGTGGCCTGTGGAAGGCCTGCCGGTTAGACTGGTTAGACTGGGACCAGTGTGCCAGCACCAGCAGGGCCCTTGCTGCGGGGAGGCGTGGTGATCGTGGGCGCCGGCTGGCCGCAGGGGATGAGGCCGGAGCTGGGGACACAGCCCTTTCTCCACACAGACAAGACAGACCTCAGCGGCGTGAGTAGTCAGCCCAGCCTGGCCCAGGGCTTTGCCCAGAGCGACTCTTCCCTCTTGTTCTCCTTGGTTGTTGGGCTGTTTTACCCCCCCCTCCACATGTTCGGCCAGCTGCCAGCGGCCAAGCCCATATCCAGAAGCTTCTCCCTCCAGAGCCAACATCTGTCTCTCCCCATCATCCCTCCCATGACCCCCACCGGCTCCCGGGCATCCACTCCCCCTAATTGTCCTGGGGGGGTGGGGGAGAGGGACTGCAGGGAGTCTCTGTGGGACCTGCCCTGGGCTTGGCTAGCTTTCCAGGAAGTCCTGGCTGGTGAGCCCTGGGGACAGCGGTCACATGGGTCCACGAGCCTGAGGACAGCGGTCACATGGGGTATGGGGCAGTCGCACCAGCTTGGCCGCTGCCCGGCCCTGCCTGAGCCTGCCCCCTGCCCCCCCTTTCTGGCTCCAGAGGCCGGCATCCAGACGCAGCGGTCAGGCCAGACAAACCCGGAGCAGGGCACGGCCCGCCGGCCGCCTGCCAGAGCCACCATCCGGAACCCCGGTGAAGGCCGGCCCGGCCCCTTCCGGTCCTCCCAGGCCTCCCGTCCCGCAGCCATGGAGCACGAAGACCCGGCTGAGGCGTTCCTGGGGCCGCGCGCCAGGCGGCTGCGGGCGGTGGAGCTGCTGCAGCTGGCAGCGGGCTCGGGGCTGGCGGCCTACGCCGTGTGGGCGCTGCTGCTGCAGCCTGGCTTCCGCGGGGTGCCGCTGCGGCTGCAGGTGCGGGGCGCGGGGGGGACGCGGGGGGCCGGGCCGGGCGAGCCCCCAGCCTCCCCGCCGCCCGTCCCAGCGCCCGCACCTCCTCTCCAGGTGCCCTACGTGGGTGCGAGTGCGCGGCAGGTGGAGCACGTGTTGCTGCTGCTGCGAGGCCGCCCCGGGAAGACGGTGGACCTGGGCTCTGGGGACGGCAGGATTGTGAGTGTGTGTGTGTGTGCACGCGCACGCGTGCTCATTCGTGTCCCACGCACCCCTCCCCTGCACCAGCTCACACTCGCGACTCCCGCAGGTGCTGGCGGCACACCGGTGCGGGCTCCGGCCAGCCGTGGGCTATGAGCTGAACCCGTGGCTGCTGGGGCTCGCACGCCTGCACGCGTGGAGGGCCGGCTGCGCAGGCCGCGTCCGCTACTACCGCCAGGATCTCTGGAAGGTAACCTGGGGAGCCCTGGGACCCCAGGCCTCGGCTGCCCTCCCCGCACGCCCCTCGCCCTCATCTCCGCTCGGGTCTTGCGCAGGTGAGCCTGAAGGACTGCTACAACGTGTCTGTGTTCCTGGCCCCCAGTGTGGTAGGTCGGGGTTTGCTGCTCTGCCGGGAGGTCGGGCCATGTTCGGCGTTGGTGGGCCTGGGGCCTGGGCCGGGGCACTGGGCCCGCTGACGGCCGGCCCCGCCCGCCCCTCCCCTGCTCTTTCCCGCAGCTGCCCCTGCTGGAGGACAAGCTTTGGGCAGAGCTGCCCCCTGGGGCTCGCGTGGTAGCGGGGCGCTTCCCGCTCCCTACTTGGCAGCCTGTGGCCGTGGCGGGAGAGGGCCAGGACTGCGTCTGGGCCTACGACGTCCCTGGCGCTGGGTTTGCTGTGTCCTCCTCGGGAGTGCCCAGCGAGGCCACCCCAGGGTTGGGCTCTCCTCCAGTCCCCGGGACCCCCACCATACAGGCTGGCTGGACACAATAAAGACTCCGCAGCTCCCACCCCAACTCTTGTTTGGTAGAGGAGGGCTAGTTTCCCGGGGGGGGGGTTGGGGAGGCTCCTCCATGCCGGCTGCCCTCGGAGACCGGCTAGCAGGTGCCGCGGGTGCTCGGGTGCTGGGGCCTGGCTGGAGGTAGGGCCTCTCCATCCCGGGGGTCCTCAGAACCCACCAGCGTCCGCAGTCTCAGGATCTCCTGCTTATACCTTGGAGGAGAGGCTGGGTGACGTCGCTTGCTTGGTGGTGGGCTTTCTTCCCTCTTCCGGGGCCAAGATCCTTGGGTCACGCCTGGCCCACCTGCCTAGATGCTGGTCTACGTACTCCTGTAACTCAGCAAGCTGCTCTTCCGCCACCGTGGCCCGGACCAGCAGCTGGGCCTGCTGACGCTCCAGCTCCGCCTGGCAGCAAAGCACGCCGTGAGCCAGGGCAAGGGGTGCGGCGGGGCCCCTGCCCGGCCTTGCCTACTACCTGGGTGTTCCTGGAGAAGTCCCGGAGCTTCTGGTGGATCTCGGCCCAGGACACAGTGGCCAGGCCCCTGGCAGGGGGACAAAAGGTTGGTCTCCGCGGGGGTCCCCCCCAGGCCCATTGGGCTCCTTTCCCCAAACCCTAGGAGGCGTTTCCTCACGAGCCCTGCTCACGGGCAGCCGGGAAGGGGGAGGTCTGAGCCAGGGGCCGGCCTGGTCACAGGCGGTCGGCGCCCACTCTGACCTCCTTCTAGCAGGTCCCTCTTCTTTATCTGCAAGCTGCTTAGCAGGAGCAGCCACTCCACTATTCCTGTGATTAGTGTCTCCCAGGAGGTGCCAGGGCAGGGGTAGCAGGAATAAACGAAGGCAGGCGGCTGCAGGGTTCTGTGCTCTGCCTCTTCCTCCATTCTCCTCCTGCCCCCACCCCGCCCCACTCACAGCGACAGTGACGTCCCCTGGGAGCCTTCACCAGGTCCTTTCTCTGGGCCCAGAAGTGAGGTCCCGAGGCTGCGGCACTGTAAGACATGGCAAGGACCCCTCCGCTGGCCGCGCAGAGGCCCTGGGGCTTTGCCGAGCCCAGGGCAGTGCTGGGCAGCGGGGAGAGGCCCTGGGCTTGCTTGTCTCACCTTATCGGCCCTTGGGTGGCCAGGCTCGGCAGCACAGGTGGCCCCGGGGGTCTCCAGTGCCTTGCTGGGGTCCGTCGGTGCCTGGGGCCGTTCCTGCTGCACACTAAGCCGCATTCCAGGTCACGTGGGGCTCACCCCACCCCATGAGCCCGAGCCGGGATGGGGCCTACCTGCAAGTGGTCAGCAGCAACTCGTGCCTACGACTTAGGTCTGCCAGGCGCTTGCGATAGGTCCGGGCGGCCTGTGCCAGCTGCCGCTCACGGCTGCGGTGCGCTGCCCTGATGTCCTCCAGAGTGGCTTCCAGGAATGTCCGCAGGGAAGCCTGGCCCGTGCCACTGGCCTGTTCCTGGGGGATGGGGCGGAGCTTACTTGGGCCCCGCCTCTTCCCGTCCGGCCGGCTGGGTTCTCTGCCTGCGGTGGTGCCCAGTGGCCAGGGCTCACGAGGGCTGCTCACCACCGCCTGCTGCGTGCAGTGCTGCAGCCGGGCGGCATACTCCTCTGTCAGTCTCTTCAGCCGCAGCTGCAGCCGGGCGTTGTCGGCCTCGGCCTGGTGGAGCTGGGCCTGCCAGGTGGACAGTACCTGGGAAGACGGGATCCTTTGCTGCGTTTCTAGGCCCCGTCCTCCAGACCTCTTACGTGTGTACGGCGGGCTAGGCCTCACCATAGCTTGTGCGGCCAGTCGCTGCCCGGCCGCCCTGGCTTCTTCTTGGGCTCCCTGCAGCTGCCGGTCCAAGGCTGCCCTGCTGACAGCGGGGGGCTCAGTCAGGCCAGGGTGGGGGGTCAGCACGGCCGCGCTGGACGCCGAGTGCTGTCCTGCTGGGCCCTCCCGATCCAGGATGGGGGGGTGGCTCACACTCGTTCCTGCAGGGCCTGCTGCACCCGGGTCCCATCTTCCCGCAGGTGTCCCCCGACTCCTGGTGGCTGTACGGTACAGAGCTGGTTGTTCATACCCAACCCCCAGCGACCCCCAGGAGGGAAGCCCTGCGTTAGGGGCTGTGTGGTCCCGTTGCTCCCCAGTTTGACTTGCTCTTGCTCAGAAGCCGGGTGTCGTGGGCTGCATCCCCAGGGAACAGACGGGACTGAGGCTCGGGTGAGCAAGCTTCCACCTCGCCGCGCCCCCGTGGAACTCACCGGCACCCCGCACCCAGCCCTCCACGTGCTCACGGTGACCTGGGGTCTCTGGTGCTCCCGGGGCTCAGGCCCCTGAGTTCTGTGGCTGAACTCCTGTGCCGGTATTGGGCAGCACCCCTGGTGAGGGTCTGCTGGGGCTCTGTGGCTGGCGCGATCTCGGTGCAGCTCCAGCTCCAGCACCCGACTCTCCAGCCGCAGGACCTGGAGGCAACAGGGCAGCTGCCCGCTGGACCGCCCAGCGTGGGCGAGCATGTATCGGGCACAGACACGGCCACACGGCTCACGAGGGACAGGCCAGGCCCCCGCGGTGCCTGGCGGAGGTGCTCACCTCCTTCTGCAGCTGGAAGACTTCAGCCTCGTGCTGCTCCTGCAGGCGGTGGGTGGTGATCTGAAGGTCAACCAACTCCTTGGAGATCTGCGGGTGCCAGGTTGAAAGGCGCTGCCTCTGGGCTCCGTGGCTGCCCTCCCCAACTGGGAGCTCCGGGGTTCCCCACCCACCTGCAGCCGCTGCTGCTCACTCAGCTCCCGGGCGGCCGGAAGCTCCGTCTGCAGGCTGCCGGCCCATGCGGGGGTGTCCCCAGGCTCCCCCAGCAACCAGCTGTCAGCCCCTGGCACCTGGGGAGGCCACAGCACCCCAGGCCCCGGTGGGTCTGAGGCCTGGGCTCTGGACACTCAGCCAAGGCGGCCCTTCCCTGGCCAGGAGAGGAGTGGGCGCCTGCACACCTCCTGGCCTCTGAGGGAAAGAGCCCCGACCCAGGGTGCTGTTGGGGAGACTCACTTTCTCCATGGCTCTAGGCGGCTCCTCTCCTAGGGCCAGGGAGCTGTGCCCAGGGCGGCTGGGCCTCCTGCCGGGTGGTGGCTGTTGACTGGCCTGGTTGCCAAGGCCTCTGTTGGTCTTCGGGCCTGCCCGCCCCGCCCAGGAGGCCCTGGCCCTGGCCGGGCAGCGGCTGAGGAGGAGTCCCTGTGTGAAGGTCCTCCCTGCTGGCTGCTGTGTGTGTGGGGGGGGGGACGGGGGGAGGCGATGGGAGGGAAGGGGAGGGGGGAGGGAGGAGGGGAGGGAAGGGGAGGGGGGAGGGAGGAGGGGAGGGAAGGGGAGGGGGGAGGGAGGAGGGAGGAGGGGAGGGAAGGGGAGGGGGGAGGGAGGAGGGAGGAGGGGAGGGAAGGGGAGGGGGGAGGGAGGAGGGGAGGGAAGGGGAGGGGGGAGGGAGGAGGGGAGGGGGGGACCAGAGGTCGAGAGGAAAGCGAGGGGCACGGAAACGCCCAGCTGCGAGACGCGGACCCAACGCGGCGGGGTCCACGCACGGCCAGCCGCCCTCCGTGCCCTGTGCCCGCGTGCCAGTCACCACTCCTAGTCGCCTTCTGTGCACCCCGCGCCGACCTGAGACAGGGGTGTGGACGGCGGGGCGGGGCTCCGGGCATCGCTCCTGAGGGGGCGGGGCTCTGGGAGATGGGGCGGGGCTCTGGGAGATGGGGCGGGGCTCTGGGAGTCCCAGGTGCAGGGGCGGGGCTCTGGAAGATGGGGCGGGGCTCTGGGAGTCCCAGGTGTAGGGGCGGGGCTCTGGAAGATGGGGCGGGGCTCTGGGAGATGGGGCGGGGCTCTGGGAGTCCCAGGTGCAGGGGGCGGGGCTCTGGGAGTCCCAGGTGCAGGGGGCGGGGCTCTGGGCATCCCGCGTTCAGGGGGCGGGGCTCGCAGCGTCCCGCGCGGAGGGACGGGGCTGTGGGCTCCCGAGGAAGGGTCTGAGCATGCGCCCCGCCCGGGCGCTGCCTGCCGCGCGTGCGCGCTGCCTCCCGCTGCGGAGGTTCCGGCCGGGAGGCGGGGTAGCGGCCGGCCAGCGCAGCTCCGGCGTCGGGGCCGTGACCGCCTTCGTCCTCCGTCCCCCGTCGCCCAGGTCTCCCGCTCGTCCTGGCCTGCGCACCGGTGCGGTGAACGGAGAGGCCGGGCTGCCGGCGGGGCCTCCGGAGGAGGAGGGCGGGCGGCGGGCAGGGCCCGGGAAGCCGCGGTCCTTCCGGGAGCTTCCGGGGCGGCGGGCGGGGGCGCGCCCTCTCGGGGCGCCGGGGTCTGAGCCCCGCGACATGAAGGTCAAGGTCATCTCGGTGCTGGAGGACAACTACATGTACCTGGTCATCGAGGAGCGCACGCGGGAGGCCGTGGCCGTGGACGCGGCCGTGCCCACGCGGGTGAGGGCCGCCGCCCGCCGCCCCGCCCGGCCCGGCCCGACCCCGCCCCGCCAGGCTCCGCCCGGCCCGACCCCGCCCCGCCAGGCCCCGCCCCGCTCAGCCCGGCCCCGCCCCCCGCTCAGCCCGGCCCCGCCCCGCTCAGCCCGGCCCCGCCCCACTCGGCCCGGCCCCGCCCCACTCCGCCCGGCCCCGCCCCCCACTCCGCCCGGCCCCGCCCCACCCCCCACTCCGGCCCCGCCCCGCTCAGCCCGGCCCCGCCCCCCGCTCGGCCCCGCCCCGCTCAGCCCGGCCCCGCCCCACTCGGCCCCGCCCCGCCCCACTCCGCCCGGCCCCGCCCCCCACTCTGCCCGGCCCCGCCCCGCTCAGCCCGGCCCCGCCCCCCACTCCGCCCGGCCCGCCCCGCCCCCACTCCGCCCGGCCCCGCCCCGCTCAGCCCGGCCCCGCCCCCCGCTCAGCCTGGCCCCGCCCCCCACTCCGCCCGGCCCCGCCCCGCTCAGCCCCGGCCCGGCTCCGCCCGGCCCCGCCCTCTACTCCGCCCGGCCCTGCCCCGCCCCGCTCAGCCCGGCCCCGCCCCCTACTCCGCCCCGCCCCGCCCCACCCCGCCCGGCCCAGCCCGCGCCTCTGTCCTCTCCCCCCCTGGCCGGCCCGACCCCGCGCTCGCTGGGGGCGTGGGGCGCCTTGAGGTCGGGTCGCATCTGCTCTCCGGTGCGGCCCCTGCAGTAGCCCGTGGCCTGCGGGGCGCTGGGCGCGCAGCCGTGGCGCCCCGTGCGGGAGGGGCGGCCCCCCGGTTCCCGGCCCCCCCCAGGCCCGGCCCCCCGCTGCCCCCCCACCCGGACTCCCTCCTTCCAGCTGCTGGAGATCGCGGGCCGGGAGGGCGTGTCCCTGACCACGGTGCTGACCACACACCACCACTGGTGAGCGCCTGGGGCCGGGCGCCTGGGGCCGCCCCCGCCCGCGCCCGGTGTGACCGGCTCGGCTCCCCCGCAGGGACCACGCCCGGGGAAACGCGGAGCTGGCGCGGCTGCTGCCCGGGCTGGCCGTGCTGGGAGCCGACGAGCGCATCTGCGCGCTCACCCGCAGGCTGGCCCACGGCGAGGAGCTGCTGGTGAGCCTGCGCAGGGCGGGGAGGCGCCCAGGCCGGGACCCCCGGGGGCTGCCCAGGCTGCTTGCCAACCCTCAGGCCCTCACGTCCCTTACTCCGGTGCTGCTGCAGTTTGGGGCCATACACGTGCGCTGCCTTCTGACGCCCGGCCACACCTCGGGCCACATGAGCTACTTCCTGTGGGAGGAGGACAGCCCGGACCCACCTGCCCTCTTTTCAGGTACCCTGTGAGCGGGAACCTGCCACCCCTTCCCGAGCACACTGCCCACCTCCTCTGACCCATCTTCCTCCCCAGGGGACGCCCTGTCGGTGGCTGGCTGTGGCTGGCGCTTGGAGGACACGGCTCAGCAAATGTACCAAAGCCTGACAGACATCCTGTGTAGCCTGCCCCCCGAGACGGTGAGTGGGCCCTGGCTCTGTGACAGGGTTTCCGCACGCAGTGACCCGGCATGGACCCCGGCCAGGCCCCGAGCGCTTGGACATCCCTGTGCCACGGAGCACCCGCTTTCCGCAGAAGGTGTTTTGTGGGCACGAACACACGCTGAGCAACCTGGAGTTTGCACAGAAAGTGGAGCCCTGCAATGACCACGTGAGAACCAAGCTGGCCTGGGCACAGGTATGGCCGCTCCTCGTCCCCTCCTCCCTGGGAGGGTGTTGTGGGGGCGCTGCCCTGGTTTGACACCGCCACCAGTGGCTGTAGTGGCCTGGGCCTGGGCCTCGCGGCCCAGCGCTGGAGTCCTGGGCGGCGCTGGACGGCCCGTGGCCGTCAGCGGCGTGCTGTGGGGCGAGGGCCTGTGTCATTGCAGAGGAGGGAGGAGGACGACGTGCCCACCGTGCCTTCCACACTGGGCGAGGAGCTCCTGTACAACCCTTTCCTGAGAGTTGAGTGAGTACGGCCGTGGCGGGCCCGCCGGGGCTCCCTGCGGCACGGGCTGGCCAGGGCCGGTGTCCCGCTGTCCTTGGGGCCCCCGTGGCGGTCACTGGGGTAGTTAGGCGGGTGCTCAATGTCCCTGTCACCGGGAGGCACACTGTCATCCCCCGGCCTGCCCATCCCTGCTCTCCTGGGCATCCAGCCAGACCTGCTCTCCCTTACAGGGAGGGGGCCGTACGCCGGTTCACAGGCCAGACGGCCCCGGCCCAGGTCCTGGAGGTGCTCTGCAGGGAGCGGGCAAAGTTCCAGCACACGTCCGAGCAGCCGCAGCCCCAGGCCCGGGCTCTCCTGGCTCTGCAGTGGGGCCTTCTGAGCGCACTCCGGCAGAAGTGAGCCCGAGGGCCCCCTCCGGGTCCCCCTCCCCTGGCAAGGGACAAGGGCCTCCGCCAGTCCCTGGCCTGGGACTTCCCGCTGGGCTCGGCTGGCCGCCACTCCGCCCTGGCCTGCTGCTCCAGGAGGCCGCCAGGTGCAGGGAGGGCTTTGTACTGTGAATAAAGCGCTCAAAGCCTGGCTCAGTGACCTGCCAAACGCCATCTGTTTATTAGGACAAGGCCGGACCAGGTGAGGGCCAGACTGGGGACAGCCAAGCCCCCGTCTTCCTCACACACACCTGGTTTGAGGGCGCCAGGCACCCCTCCCTTCCAGGCCCCATGTGGGGCAGTCCAGCCCCGTGGCCCTCTGCACCAGCTTCAGGGTTGACCCTGGAGAGCAGGAATAGGGTTCACCAGGAGCGGGTCATCACAGCCAGGAATGGGGCGTCGGCGCCCTTGCAAGTCAGTTCTGGCCAGAGAAGGAGGTTCTGGAAGCTCTCTTTGGCTGCCCCATCCCAACAGGGCCAGTCCGGAGGCACGGGCTGTGTGTGGGCCATCCGTGCGAGGCTATCTGTTCACGGGCTATGCGCGCGGGCCGTCCGTGCGAGGTGGCCCCTGGTGAGCGGCACCGGGGCCCAGCACGGTCCTGCAGCTCACTCTGAGTTTTGGAGAAGGCCCCCGCGGCTGAGGGTGTATGGCCTCGCCGACCAGAAGCGGCCTACCACCGGATGCTGAGGCCTGAGCTGGGCCTCTCCACCGCGTGGTACTGGGTGTGCAGCAGGCGGCCAGCCAGCTCCGAGCCCTCACCCTGCAGCCAGCGCTGGTACAACTCCTGGACTTCAGGTATGTCCTCTGGTGCCCGTGTCCTGACCATGCTGTACTTTCTCTCCACCTGCAGGAGAAGCTGCTTGCTGGGCGTGTCCGCAGCCTTGAGCTGGCCCCCGCCGTTCAAGCAACCTGGGGCAAGCAGAGCAGGGGTAGGGTAGTGAGAGAGCCAGGCGGGGGGATTCCCAACACCACCCCCCCCTGCACTGGTGGAAGGCCGTCCGTCAGTGCCCAGGCGGTTACCTGACGGGCAGGCCATGATCTCCACGTAGTGGTAGGGGCAGCGGCCCCGCTTCAGCTTCTGTACGAGGTTCTGGATGTTGCGAAAGCCATAGGCTGTGGCGAAGTGCAGCAGCACGCGGCCCTCCCTCTCCAGGGCCACCTCCTGGAAGTCCTTGTTCCTGGTGGCACAGGCTGGGCTTGCGTCACGCCCCCTCCCCTGCGGGTACCCGGCCCCCTGGGGAGGCCTGCTGGGGTCCCTGGCTCCTGGCTGCTTCCCCGCCATGCTCCGGTCCAGCAGAACCTCATCCAGCTTTTGGCTTCCTTAACTGCACGGATGGAGTGCAGCAGGCGGGGTTGGCCGGGCCTCCCGGGTGGGGGTCACACAGCCTGTGAGGAGGGAGGCTGTGCGCGTCTCCCGCCCACCTTGGGGCGGCGCCGGCGGGCGGCACGGCACTCACCTCAGAGGTCTGTAGGTGACCTCGTCCACGTGGATCCCAAAGAGCTCCTGGGCTGCGTAGCGGAACACGTGCTCCAGGTACCCTCCGGACCCCCCGCCCCGGTGGCTGGTGGGCTCTTCACACGAGCCGCCGGTCCTGGGGGAAGGGCGTGTCAGTGCAACCCCCCAGCCACCAGCCACTGCGCCGGGCTGCGCCGGGCTGCGCCGGGCTGAGGGCTGAGCCTTGCCTCCTGTCGAGCCTCGGGGCCCTAAGGTGGCAGAACCCACCCACACCACCAAGGTCCTGGAAGCTACACCCGACGCAGCCCCTGCCTAGCCCAAGCAGGCCACAGTGTACGAAGGCAAAGAGGTGGGACAGGGCCCCCCCCCCGCCCCCAGGCCATTAGCCAAAGTGAACGTTCCCAGCGACTGCATAGACTCACAGGCTGTCCAGAGCGGCCGGCTCCAGCTCCAAGAGCGAGACCCCCTCTTCCTCCAGCAGCTGGAAGACTTCCCCTGCAGCGGAACCACAGCGCACGGCTCAGCGCGAAGACATCCGGGGAGCCCGGCTGACCCCTGGACTTTGGGAGGGCCGTCTCAGCCCTGCCGGGCGATGCAGCCTGCTCAGCTCAGAAGCGGGGTGAAGGTTCAAGCCCAGGGATCTGCTGCCTGTCCCCCAACACACACAAGGAGACACAGCTGGGGCTGCGGGGCCCTTGGGGGCGCCCCAGCAACACACTGGCGGGGGCGCCCTGGCCTCACCTGTGGTGAGCACGCAGTCCACCTCCCGAGCCGGGTGCTCCCGGCTGAGGAAGTCGGGTCTAGATGCTTCCAGCTTTTTGTCATAGCAGGGCATCACCGTGACGTGGTAGACCTTGTCTGGGGTCAGGTGCTGCGGGAACAAGGGAGTGGGGGGTCTCACCACCTCAGACGGCCTGGCCGTGACAGGAGAGGCGGGACCCATGGCTGACCAGGATGTCAGCCGTGAGACCACGTTTTCCAGAAGGTTCTGTGCACATGGATGCCACGAGGCCGACCTGCAGGAAGGCCAGCTGCGCACACGGCCATGGGCACTGTGTCAGTGGCTCCCTCCCGGCCCCGCTGGCCAGGACCTCAGGCAGCGCCCGGCGGTATTCACCCAGCGGCCTGTGCGGGCTCCGGCCACCTCTGGGCAAGTGACAAGCACTTCCACCTCAGAGCTGGCCCCTGGCGACACCTGGGCAGCGGGGGTGACGGAGAACCGAGACTGCCCACGGCAGCCCCCGTGGGGTTCCCTGGCAGCAGGCCCTGCCTGCCCCAGCTCCCGGCCCGGGCCGCTACCTGCTGCTGCGTGAAGAAGTCCTTGACCAGGGCGCCCATGACCTGCTGGGGAGAGCGCACCGTGCTGAGGTAGGGGAGGACGAGGCTGCCGTGCGTCTTCTCGGCGTAGCAGATCCAACCTGAGCCAGAGGAGCAAACGGGTGTCGGGGGTGTCGGGGACGCGGGGCGGCAGGGGGCTCTTAGCAGCTTGGCAGTGACTTGACATGCTGGGGGCGGGCCTCTCCCCCAGTGTCACCACCGTCACGAGGCAGCACGCTCCAGGCAGCCGGCACCGCGGGGCGGGGCAACAGCGGGCGACCCCGGGGCACCTCCACCCTCCGCCCCACACACACCTGGGCAGGCAGAAGCCAGTACGGGCAAGGCCTCTTTGGAGTCAGCCTGGCGTTGGAATCGCCGCACAAACTCTCGCTGGCTCTCCAGGAGGCTGAAGTTCCTGGAGAAGGCGGTGTCGAATACGTAGTGCACCCCTGGAAGTGGAAGGAGGGGCGCTTGACACCTCGCCGTGGCAGGGGCCAGCGGGGCAGGGGGCTGGCACCGTGGACGCGCTGTTCCCACGGGAGGGCAACCGTCAGCAGTGGGCGCAGATTCCGTTCCCCAGCAGCCACCAGAAGACGCTGCTGCGCACAGCGGTGACCCCGCTTCACCTGCTCCCCAGCACCCACCCACGGGCTCTTCTGCATCCCTTCACT
Organism: Dipodomys merriami; assembly: GCF_024711535.1. Taxonomy (NCBI): domain Eukaryota; kingdom Metazoa; phylum Chordata; class Mammalia; order Rodentia; family Heteromyidae; genus Dipodomys; species Dipodomys merriami. Next base: position 1,270,674 of record NW_027202682.1, read on the forward strand.
GGAAGTGAAGCTCAGCCGGCGACAACATTCCTCCCACAGAGGCCTACCTTACGTGGCCCACTCCGGGTGCCCACGGCCCCACAGGCAGAGACCTGAGCCCCCAACCCTGTCCCTGAGATGCCCTGGGCTCATGCGTGGCCCAGCTGCCACATGCAGCTCCCACAGGATGTGCAGAGAGGAGTCCCTGCCCCCAGGACCGGAGCTCGCGTGCCAGGTAGCACTGCACCCGCTGGCACCATCGGAATCAGGCCTGGGCCCCGGGGTGCCCGGGACTTGGGCGAAGTCCACAAACCAGACCAGCCACAGCATCGGTGTGCTCCCGAGGGAGCTGGACCCCACGGCCAGCGTCCTGTGGTTGGGCTGTGAGCGCCACGCCCAGCCCCTGGCCCCCTGCCAGGGCAGGCTGCCGGCGGCTGGAAAACGAGCTCGTTGAGCAGGGGTCGCTCTCACAGCACCCACGTCCTCCTGCAGCCCAGCACCCGGCACAGAGCCAGCCAGGGCCGGCCCAGGCCGAGCGCCGCAGAACTGCCTTAAAGGCAGGAACCGAGGTCTGGGTGGGAGGTGTGGCCCAGGTGGGAGCGTGCCTGTCTAGCAAGCACGAGGTCCCGAGTTCAAACTTCACCACAAAAAAAAAGCCAACAAAACAACCTCCCAAACCACACCAAAACCCCAAAGTACAACAGGGAAGGCAAAGCACAAAACCAGAACGCAGAGGGCTTCTCCAGAGACCCTGCCCTCAGCCATCCAGGCAAAACTTCAGGCTGAAGTCAGACTTGGAGCCGAGTCTGCCGTGGGGTTCACAGGAGTGACGCGTGACCCGGGTGGGAAGAGGCCTTGGCACCAGATGCCCTTTTGTTCTGTGGCGGTGACGCACCCGGCGTTCTGTGCCTACCTAATTTCTTAAAGAACGAAGTTAATTTCCTGGCAGCGTCTGTGGGATCCAGCTGAAACCTCACTGCCAGGGACGCCGTGGACTGAGGAGAGATTGACACCACCACCAGCCGCTGCTCACCGGGCGCCGCTGTCTGCAAAGCAAGGGAGGTAGGCCTCTGACCCCGCAAGCCTGGTGCAGATCCCGTGCCCAGCCTGCCCCAGCCGGGCGCCGTCGCCCCACTCAGAACCCAAAGTTCAGGGCCCAGGACTGACGGGTGGAGCGTGCAGACGTCATGGGGGGTGCCCTGGAGACCCACGAGTCACCTGGGAAAGGGTGGGCGGCCGGGGACGAGGTGCCTGGTGGAAACACGGCGGGCTGCGGGGGCCGATCTCCACGGCTTACCTTATTAGCATCCAGAACTTTCCGCAGCTCCTCGTGGCTCTGCTGGGTGATGAGGACGGTCTCTGCAGAAGTGACACAGCCGCTGCACGCCAGGCAGTCATTGAGCGAGACCTTGGCTCTCTCCAGCTTCTGGGTCCCACCATCCTGCGGAGAACACGGGTGGAAGGTCCTGTGTGGGGAGCCCGCAGGCCTGGGCTCAGCAGGAACTCTGTCTTCCTTTTATAAACAGCTGCCACGGCAGCTATCTGGGCTGCTTGCCACTCCATTTTCATTTCTACTTTTGGGGTGCTAGGGATTGAACTTGGCCTTATGTGTGCCAGGAAGACACGCTGCCACTGAGCCAAGTCCCTAGCCCTGCTACTCGATCGTTTTCTTTTTTTCCTTTGAGGTGGAAGATAGTAGGAGGGGTTGAACTCAGGGCCTGGTACCTGCTGGGCAGGTGCTTATCACTTCATACGTGTACCCAACCCCGACTCGATGTTTTAAAAAATTTCATACTTATGATGGAAATGTTAAGTTTACATCCTAGGTGTTCATATCAATGTCACATTCATTAGCATATCTGAGTGATGCGAACAGGGAGGGCGTGAATTAAGTCAGTGCAGAAAAGTGGACTCGCTCACTCAAGGGTCTGGGGGTCGTCCAGCCCCCTGGGTGTGCACGCAGGCTATGAGAGAGGACAAGCCAGGGTAGACAAGAGAGGAGAGACGGTGGCGTGGACAGTAGTGTCAGACTCAACAGAACAGAACAGACCTAGGAGTCAACGTCCTAGAGTTCAAGTCTGAAGACAGTTGGGGTGAATTTTAACACTGTCACACCTAGATCTTATGATTGTTTAATTAGGAAGGAAGTAGGTGTCCTGGTGCCAGAATAGAAAATCTAGGACTGAGGCAGGCAAGTCTGCCTGCCGCTAGGCCTGGGTGCCCTACCCCGCCCCCACCCCGGTCAGGGAGGGGCCAGGAACTGAGGTCTGGGTGGGAGGAGGGACTGGCGGGGGAAGCAGAAGACTCAGGGTCACATGTGTCACGCGTCTCAGATCCCCCGCTTACAGCGTGCACTTGGAAGTAACTTCCGTCGTCTTCAATGTGGATCTTGGCCACGCCACCTCCTGGCTTCTTATCCACCTTCACGGGCTTGATGCAGTCCTGTGCAGGGAGAGACCCAGGCCGGCCTGTGAGGGGGAAGCGGGCTCCAAGCAGGCCAGGCGGCACCAGGCAGTGGCCCCAAACAGGCAGCGCCCTCCTGCCGCTGAAACCAGCCTAGGCTAGGGCTGAGGCCAGGGCAGCCCCGAGGGCCAGGCCACAGACGGCCTGCACGCCAAAGCTCTGCCCACCCTGACCTCCATCCTAAGTGTGGACAGCAGCACCGGCCCTCCACCTCTGCAGGCCGCGGGCAGGGGGGCGGCCAGGCCGGGCTGACAGCCCCCAACAACCCCCACAGCCCCCTCCTCCGCACCCCAAAGTCCTCTCCTCCCCCCTTCCCCTCTCTGGGCTGACAGCCCCCCCCCCGCGCCCTCCCCCCGCTGGCAGCCCCCCGCGCCCTCCCCCTCGCTGGCAGCCCCCCCCTCCCGCTGGCAGCCCCCCCCCCGCGCCCTCCCCCTTGCTGGCAGCCTCCCCCTCGCTGGCAGCCCTCCCCCGCGCCCTCCCCCCGCTGGCAGCCCCCCGCGCCCTCCCCCTCGCTGGCAGCCCTCCCCCCGCTGGCAGCCCCCCCCCCGCTGGCAGCCCCCCGCGCCCTCCCCCTCGCTGGCAGCCCTCCCCCCGCTGGCAGCCCCCCGCGCCCTCCCCCTTGCTGGCAGCCTCCCCCTCGCTGGCAGCCCTCCCCCGCGCCCTCCCCCTCGCTGGCAGCCCTCCCCCGCGCCCTCCCCCCGCTGGCAGCCCCCCGCGCCCTCCCCCTCGCTGGCAGCCCTCCCCCCGCTGGCAGCCCCCCCCCCCGCTGGCAGCCCCCCGCGCCCTCCCCCTTGCTGGCAGCCTCCCCCTCGCTGGCAGCCCTCCCCCACGCCCTCCCCCTCGCTGGCAGCCCTCCCCCGCGCCCTCCCCCCGCTGGCAGCCCCCCGCGCCCTCCCCCTCGCTGGCAGCCCTCCCCCCGCTGGCAGCCCCCCCCCCCGCTGGCAGCCCCCCGCGCCCTCCCCCTTGCTGGCAGCCTCCCCCTCGCTGGCAGCCCTCCCCCACGCCCTCCCCCTCGCTGGCAGCCCTCCCCCGCGCCCTCCCCCCGCTGGCAGCCCCCCGCGCCCTCCCCCTCGCTGGCAGCCCTCCCCCCGCTGGCAGCCCTCCCCCCGCTGGCAGCCCCCCCCCCGCTGGCAGCCCCCCGCGCCCTCCCCCTCGCTGGCAGCCCTCCCCCCGCTGGCAGCCCTCCCCCCGCTGGCAGCCCCCCCCCCCCGCGCCCTCCCCCTCGCTGGCAGCCCCCCCCTCCCGCTGGCAGCCCCCCCGCGCCCTCCCCCTCGCTGGCAGCCCCCCCCTCCCGCTGGCAGCCCCCCCCCGCGCCCTCCCCCTTGCTGGCAGCCTCCCCCTCGCTGGCAGCCCTCCCCCCGCGCCCTCCCCCTCGGTGGCAGCCCCCCCCCCGCGCCCTCCCCCCGCGCCCTCCCCCTCGCTGGCAGCCCTCCCCCCGCGCCCTCCCCCCCGCCGGCAGCCCCCCCGCGCCCTCCCCCCGCGCCCTCCCCCCGCGCCCTCCCCCCGCTGGCAGCCCCCCCCCGCGCCCTCCCCCCGCTGGCAGCCCTCCCCGCGCCCTCCCCCCGCTGGCAGCCCTCCCCCCGCCCTCCCCCCGCTGGCAGCCCTCCCCCCGCCCTCCCCGCGCCCTCCCCCCGCTGGCAGCCCCCCCCCGCGCCCTCCCCCCGCTGGCAGCCCCCCCGCGCCCTCCCCCCGCTGGCAGCCCCCCCGCGCCCTCCCCCCCGCGCCCTCCCCCCGCTGGCAGCCCCCCCCCGCGCCCTCCCCCCGCTGGCAGCCCCCCCCCGCGCCCTCCCGCCAGTTCCCCGCGGCGGGGCGGGACCCCCACTCCGGGGGCCTGCCTGCGAACCCCGCGCCCTCCCACGGCTCCGAGGGCCCCCGCGGGGCATCTGGGGCACGGCGACCTGGCCGGCAGACCCGGCCCTGCCCGGCCTCAGTTTCCCCGGAAGGAGGACGGAAGCTGCGCTATCTGGAGCCCCGGCCAGGCGGACGGAGCTGGGAGCGGCCGCCCCGCCCCGCCGGCCCACCTGCGACGGCCCGATGAAGTCGTCCAGGTCCGTCAGCTGCAGCGCCCCGCTGAAGGGCGACGCCATGTCGGCCGCGCCGCCGCCCGGCGCAGGTGTCGCCAAATGGCGCTAAACGACGGGGCTCTTCCGCCACGCTGCCGTAAAGCGGCGCACTGCCGTAAAGCGGCCCGGGGCCCGGGGGGCGGGAGCGCGCGCCCTCCGCCGGCGGCCCGGAGCTCAGCGCCCTCCCCCGGCGGCCCGGAGCTCAGCGCCCTCCCCCGGCGCCCCGCTCAGCGCCCTCCGCCGGCGCCCCGGAGCTCAGCGCCCTCCCCCGGCGCCCCGCTCAGCGCCCTCCGCCGGCGCCCCGCTCAGCGCCCTCCCCCGGCGCCCCGAGCTCAGCGCCCTCCCCCGGCGGCCCGGAGCTCAGCGCCCTCCCCCGGCGCCCCGGAGCTCAGCGCCCTCCCCCGGCGCCCCGGAGCTCAGCGCCCTCCCCCGGCGCCCCGGAGCTCAGCGCCCTCCCCGGCGGCCCGCGTTGACCCGGCCTCACGCTGCGGCCCCGCTTGGCTTCGGCTCCCAGCTGAGCCCGCGCCGGGCTCCCGCCGCCGTCCGAGGAGGAGGAGGCCTCGCCGGCCCGCGCCTCCGCCCCTGCCCGGCGCGGGTGGGCGGCGGGGTCCGTGCGGAGGCCTCGGGGCCGCGGCGGGTCTGTCTGTCTGTCCGTGCGGAGGCCTCGGGGCCGCGGCGGGTCTGTCTGTCTGTCCATGCGGAGGCCTCGGGGCCGCGGCGGGTCTGTCTGTCTGTCCGTGCGGAGGCCTCGGGGCCGCGGCGGGTCTGTCTGTCTGTCTGTCCGTGCGGAGGCCTCGGGGCCGCGGCGGGTCTGTCTGTCTGTCTGTCCGTCTGTCCGTGCGGAGGCCTCGGGGCCGCGGCGGGGTCTGTCTGTCTGTCTGTCTGTGCGGAGGCCTCGGGGCCGCGGCGGGTCTGTCTGTCTGTCCGTGCGGAGGCCTCGGGGCCGCGGCGGGTCTGTCTGTCTGTCTGTCCGTGCGGAGGCCTCGGGGCCGCGGCGGGTCTGTCTGTCTGTCTGTCCGTCTGTCCGTGCGGAGGCCTCGGGGCCGCGGCGGGGTCTGTCTGTCTGTCTGTCTGTGCGGAGGCCTCGGGGCCGCGGCGGGGTCTGTCTGTCTGTCTGTGGGGAGGCCTCGGGGCCGCGGCGGGGTCTGTCTGTCTGTCTGTGGGGAGGCCTCGGGGCCGCGGCGGGTCTGTCTGTCTGTCTGTATGTGCGGAGGCCTCGGGGCCGCGGCGGGTCTGTCTGTCTGTGGGGAGGCCTCGGGGCCGCGGCGGGTCTGTCTGTCTGTCTGTCTGTGCGGAGGCCTCGGGGCCGCGGCGGGTCTGTCTGTCTGTCTGTGCGGAGGCCTCGGGGCCGCGGCGGGTCTGTCTGTCTGTCTGTCTGTGCGGAGGCCTCCCGGCTGCCCTGGGCTCTGGCTCCTCTGTGGGCCCGGCCCAGCCTTGGCTTAGCGGCATCAGATGAGGGCCGCGCACCGCCTGGGGGCTGGGCCTGGATTCAGCCTGCCTCCCCCTGCCTCCTCCCCCTGCCTCCCCCTGCCTCCCCCTGCCTCCCCCTGCCTCCTCCCCCTGCCTCCCCCTGCCTCCTCCTGCCTCCCCTGCCTCCTCCCCCTGCCTCCCCCTGCCTCCTCCCCCTGCCTCCTCCCCTGCCTCCTCCCCCTGCCTCCCCCTGCCTCCTCCTGCCTCCTCCCCCTGCCTCCCCCTGCCTCCTCCCCCTGCCTCCCCCTGCCTCCTCCTGCCTCCCCTGCCTCCTCCCCCTGCCTCCCCCTGCCTCCTCCCCCTGCCTCCTCCCCTGCCTCCTCCCCCTGCCTCCCCCTGCCTCCTCCTGCCTCCTCCTCCTGCCTCCCCCTGCCTCCTCCTGCCTAGTTTACTTCCCAGCTGGAGCTCTGGCAGCCTCCAGGCCAGTGGGCATCTGGCACTGCCCAGGCCTGCCTTGGTGGTACCCAAGCAGAGTCTGAGATACTGTGTCCACCATCTGAACAATCTCATTGGTAGTAGAAGGACACAAGTGAAGGGAGTGGCTCACATTTATCAGCCCAGCCCCCGAAGGATCTCAGTTCCAAGTCAGCCTGAGCCAAAAGTCAGGGTGCCTGCAGCTCAGAGAGCAAGCTGGGTATGGGGGTCACCTGCGTAAACCCATCTGCATGGCGGGTGTGGGTAGGAGGCGTAACTGGGAAGGCTCATCCAGCTCGTCCAGGCTCATCGGAGGACTGAAGCCAGCCTGGGGCCAGCCTGGGCAAACAGGACCAGGGGTTTTTGACCCCCTCCAATCCCGAGCAAGTTCTCCGCTGTTCTGGGCCGAGCTTCTCAACCCCTTGGGGATGGTTCTTTAACTCATTTCCCTGCAGATTCCGCTCCTGTGCCAACCCTGCACCTCCGGGTCCCCTGGCTTTTATTTGCAAATTGTTTCATCATCATCATTAGTGTGTATTTACTGCGCGCTTCCGTGCGCGTGTCCCTAGGCCAGACCCTGGGAAGAGCACACATCGGTGAGGGGAAGGGCAGCCCCGTGGTCAGCTGGGGATGCTGGGCTGTGCGCACGGACCCCGGGGTGCTCTGGGGCTCCCCGTGTGCCTCACTTCCTTGTGCGCTGCTGGGACTCCTGGAGGGGCCCATCAGCATCCACGGGCCACTGGGTGGCAGACCCAGGGCCTGGTGCCCGCCACTGCCCCTTCCCCGGGCTGGCCACAGCTTTGCAGGCTTCTGTGCCACAGGCTCAGGTGCGGGTTTGTGGAACCACAGAGATCTCTTCCCACAGTTGTGGAGACCAGAACTCTGAGGTTTGAATGTGCATAGCCGCGCCCCTGCGGGTGGGGGGCTGTGTGCCCCCTCTCCCCTGCGGGTGGTTTCTCCCCTGTCCTGAGCATGGGCAGTCTAGCTCCAGCCCCTCTCAGCACAACACCTGCTGTTGGACATAGAGCCACCCCAGCCCAGGACCCTGTGAGCAAGGACCACTGGTGGGAGAGCCTCTTCCTGGGGAAGGTCACCCTGGGGTTCTGCAGGACGCACACCTCGGACACCCAGCCTGGCCACACTGCCCCCGTTCCAGGTGCCCATGGGCCTGGAGGGCAGATGCAGGAAGTGGGCTTTGGGGGGCCCACAGCAGCGGTGGGGACCAGGTGGGTTGGGGCCAAGCCGCTGTGCCCGCCCGGGCGCCACAGGCAGGGATTCTGCCAGGCAGCGGCCCTGCGTGAGGTCGGCGTCCAGAGCGTCACGGCCGCGGTGGGCCTGTGGGGCAGCGGCAGTGGAAGTGGCCACCGTGAGGATGCAGCGTGGGACCGGCCGGCACCTGCGATGTGCGGTGTGTGTCTGCATTGCGGGACGGCCGCGTGCCCGGCTGAAGGCGAAGCTGTCTTTGCCTGCTCATCCCTCCATGTGTTTTGTGCGTGTGCTCCATTTTGTGACCTTATCGTTTTTTTTTTTTTTTCTTTTGTCGGTTGTGGGGCTTGAACTCTGGGCCTGGGCACTGTTCCTTAGCTCTTCAGCTCCAGGCAAGTGCTCTACTGCGTGAGCCACAGCGCCACTTCCCGTTTTCTGGTGGTTCGTTGGAGATAAGAGTCTCACGGACTTTCCTGCCCAGGCTGGCTTTGAACCGCGATCCTCAGATCTCAGCCTCCTGAGTAGTTAGGGTTACAGGCGTGAGCCACCGGCGCCGGCTTCGTTCTTATTGTTGAAGCAGTGTTTTGCTATGTGGCCCGGGCTGGTACAGCATGTGTGGCTTTCATGCAGGGATTACGGCATGCAACGTCATACCTAGCTGTTCCATCGGTGTGTTTATGAGTGTGCATACGTGGCGTCATGACCGCCGGCTTGTGTGTGTTTGCACAATGACGTGGCCGCCAGCCTGTGCGTGAGTGTGCTCATGCGTGTCCGCATGCCCCCACCCAGCCCCCATGAGAGCTGGGACTCGGCCCACAGAAGGTGGCCCGTGGACAGGTTTTACCCGTTGAAGGAATTACTGCCAGCAATGAACGCATCATTAGTGGCATAATCAGCGCGATGTCTTCCCTCTGGGGCCGCCACATCTTGTCAACAGGCGGAAGCCTGGTAACAGCCCCGGGGGGCCTGGCACGGGCCGCGGTGAGCCTCTAATGAGCCGGCCGCGCGCCACACAGGGCAGCCGGCTGGGTGGCCGCAGAGTGCCAGCCACGGACCCCGGTCTGTCCCCAAGGCTGGGCACCATGTAGGGACGCGGGTGTGCCCGCCTGCGATGTGCGTGGCCCCACAGTCCTGCAGGGGACGGGCGTTTCTGGTGGAGGCTCTGGGGTGCCTGACGTGCGGCCCGGACGCTGTTCCTGGGACGTGGTGGAAGGGCCTGGTGCGTCCGGGGACAGCTCTTTCTGCCTCGGAAGCTGGTGGCTCCTCCTGGGACTGCCCTGAGTCCTCGCTGACCCCGGGGCCACACAAGTCAGAGCACCGGGCAGTGCTGGCGGCGGGGCCAGGCGCAGGACAGACGGCTGGGTGTGGGGAGCTGGGAGGCGGGCAGGGGCCTGGGCGGCGTGGCCTGCCCCTGGCAGCTCCCGAGGGTGCGTGCGGCCCTGGGGAGGGGGGCGGGCCACGTGGGGGAGCATGAGAGCCCCGGGCCTCCCCCTCCATCCGCCTTTCTTGTGGTGATGCCCACAGCGTCTCCTGGCGGCTCCCAACCACTCCCCAGCTCCCATTCTCAATGGTTGCAGGGTGACAGGGAGGGCGTCTGGCTGACTCCTGCCCTGGGCTCCGGCTGCTCTGTCCAGCTCTTCCTGTGAGTCCCGGCCTGTCCTTCTGCCCATGGTCCCCACCCTGGGACCCCAGAGGATGGGAGAGGTGGGGCTGTGTACCCACTGGGCCAGCAGTGCCCCTGAAGTGGACCAGATGACCAGCCCTGGGGACGCGGTGGTCAGGGACACTAACTGCCACCACCAAGGGAGAGAGGCCCCTCCGAGGCCCGCCCCAGCCCCACAGGCCTCCGCGCCTCCTTGCTGGGAGGGGATGGCGTGCAGAGACCAGAGCGAGGCCCGGCCTCGTCGGATTAGCGTGGAAGCAGAATCAGTGTTTATCCAAGTTCTCAGCAGGTCCGCAGGTAGCCTACAAACAACAGATCTGCTCATGCGAAAAGTCAAAGAATAAAGGGTGTGTGTGTGAGTGTGTGTGTGTGTGAGTGAGTGTATTTCCTCACACAGTGAAAAGGCCAGCGGTAGCCTGGGGCTGAGATTGGCAGCCCACGGGGGTGGGGTGGGGGTCACAGGAAGCCAGTGGTGCCCGGAAACCAACAAGGAAGATCACCTGGGGGTGGCGTCTGGGGACCGGAGCCGTGTGCCAGCTCCGGACACCTCCCACAGCTCGCCGTGCACGCACCCCGGGACCGCAGCCTGAAGTAAAGGCTTGTGTAAATGCCCACCCAGAACACCACTGGGACACACAGTCACGTAGGAGAAAGAAGCGTTTAATGTCAGCTAGAGGCTGGCAGGCTGTCCCTCGCGGGACTGCGCTGCAGCTGTGGAGGTAGATAGAGTGGCAGGAGTCGGAAGGCAGAGGAGGGCCGGGGCAGGAAAGCTTCATAGTCACAGCTGACACTGGAGCTCTCGGACAGCCAGGGCAGGGAAAACATCCTAGAGCGGATGCACCTTGTGATCACACACTGGAGACCAGTGTGGCCGGACTGGCATCCCGGCAGTGTGGCTGACACAGCCGGGAGGTGGGGATAGACATCTGTGGCCAGGCCTGGCTTGGGAATGGCTCAGGGTGAAGGCTGGCAACCCAAAATAGGGGTGAATAAGCTTACACTGTGTACCGTGATCGGCCTCGGCATTCGTCCTGTTCCCTCCGTGCTGGGCTTAAGCAACCCCCCTGCCCGGGTCTCCAGGAGTGTGTACCACTGTACCCTATTTGCTTCCAACAACCTTTTTTTTTTTTCTGTTCAGTTGTAGGGCTTGAACTCTGGGCCTGAGCGCTGTCCCTCAGCTCGTCAGCTCAAGGCGAGCGTTCTACCACTTGAGCCACAGCACCACTTCCAGTTTTCTGGGAGAGAAGAGTCTCAGGGAGTTTGCTGCCCGGGCTGGCTTTGAACCGTGATCCTCAGAGCTCAGCCTCCTGAGTAGCGAGGATGACAGGCGTGAGCCACCAGCGCCCAGCTCCAACAAACTTTTTACAAGTCAGGATTTACTCATTTGTAGTGTAGAACCCACAGCCTTGCAATTCTCTGCCACCACCAACACGCAGCCAGGCCGTATTTACTGACGTGTATGTTACACAGGGAAATTCCTTCCTTGTAGCTAGTCCGAGCAGCACCCGGGTGCCAGCTCTTCCACCACCGTGAGAAGGGTTTTCTCTGTGGTTACCTTAGACATATCAAATTTCCTCTGCCATTGCTGCTTTGTTCCGCGGAATTAGGCGGGTGGTGAGGTTTGCGTGCGTGGGTTTTCCTAGGTGTGTGGTTCCTGGGAGTCTTACATCTGTGGGGGCCAGATCACATTCTGTAATTTCCGTCACCACAGAACCCCTGGCACCTGTCGGTGTACGGCTGAGAACGGCCGGTTCTCTGCCGTTGGCTGGGACGTTCTGTGCCTGTCCACCGCCCTGCCCCGAGGGTTCGCTGTGCTGTCCGAGCTGCCCGGGGTTCAGGATCCTCGGCCTCCCAAGCGCTAGGATTTCAGACCCAAGCTGCCAAATCTAGCTAGGTGTCCGTGCTCTGTGATTTGCAGTGTGTGTTGGGGGTGAGCTGCACCCTGGCCTGGCACCCGGCCTGGGCTCCGCTGCCTCTCAGTCCCTGCCCCTAGAGGTCAGGGTGAGCGCAGCCCGACCCCCAGCTCCTCCCCAGGGGCCCACCCACCCTTCCCGTGCCCGCCCGCGGCCGCCCGCCCCCAGCCAGGTAGCCACGCTTCATTGGTTCCACTTGGCCTGCTGGGAGCCTCCACCCAGCAGGTGAAGAAACTGAGGCAGGGTGCTCACTCAAGTCCACCACCCCCGGACTCAGTCTCACCGTGAGAGGTCACACAGGGGGCGTCCCTACACAGCCAAGCGCAAGCCCTCCCCTCCCCGCACCCCCACCCCGGGCCGCCCTCCCCTCCCCCCCACCCCGGGCCGCCCTCCCCTCCCCGCACCCCCACCCCGGGCCGCCCTCCCCTCCCCGCACCCCGGGCCGCCCTCCCCTCCCCCCACCCCGGGCCGCCCTCCCCTCCCCGCACCCCGGGCCGCCCACTTCCCAGCCCTGTCTTCACATGAACTCAGTGACTTACAGTGACCCTGTGCCCATGTGCACGGCGTGCGCTGCCTTGCTGTGCCGGCTCACACCCCCCTCCTCACCCCTCCTCACCCCTCCTCACCCCTCCTCACCCTCCTCACCCCTCACCCTCCTCACCCTCCTCACCCCTCCTCACCCTCCTCACCCCTCCTCACCCCTCCTCACCCCTCCTCACCCCCCCTCCTCACCCCTCCTCACCCCTCCTCCCTCCTCATCCCTCCTCATCCCTCACCCCTCCTCATCCCTCCTCACCCCTCCTCCCTCCTCACCCCTCCTCACCCCTCCTCACCCCTCCTCATCCCTCCTCATCCCTCCTCACCCCTCCTCATCCCTCCTCATCCCTCCTCACCCCTCCTCATCCCTCCTCACCCTCCTCACCCCTCCTCATTCCTCCTCACCCCTCCTCACCCCTCCTCACCCCTCCTCACCCCTCCTCATCCCTCCTCATCCCTCCTCACCCCTCCTCATCCCTCCTCATCCCTCCTCACCCCTCCTCATCCCTCCTCACCCTCCTCACCCCTCCTCATTCCTCCTCACCCCTCCTCACCCCTCCTCACCCCTCCTCATCCCTCCTCATCCCTCATCCCTCCTCACCCCTCCTCATCCCTCCTCACCCCTCCTCATCCCTCCTCACCCTCCTCACCCCTCCTCATTCCTCCTCACCCCTCCTCACCCCTCCTCACCCCTCCTCACCCCTCCTCATCCCTCCTTACCCCTCCTCATCCCTCCTCATCCCTCCTCACCCTTCCTCATCCCTCCTCACCCTCCTCACCCCTCCTCATCCCTCCTCATCCCTCCTCACCCCTCCTCACCCCTCCTCACCCCTCCTCACCCCTCCTCATCCCTCCTCACCCCTCCTCATCCCCCTCATCCCTCCTCATCCCTCCTCACCCCCTCCCTCCTCACCCCTCCTCACCCCTCCCCCATCCCTCCTCACCCCTCCTCATCCCTCCTCACCCCTCCTCATCCCTCCTCATCCCTCCCCCTCATCCCTGCCTCCCATGAGTGCAATGTGGAGCCCTCCCCACTGTCCACCCTCCTCAGGACCCAGAGTAATGCCCAAGTCTGGATACTGAATGGAGGCTGTGCCCCCCAGGGGCACAGAGGCTGCTGGGGCCCCAGGGTGAGGGGGTCAGGCTCAGGTGGGAGGGTCAGGCTCAGGTGGGAGGGTCAGGCTCAGGTGAGGGGGTCAGGCTCAGGTGAGGGGGTCAGGCTCAGGTGGGAGGGTCAGGCTCAGGTGAGGGGGTCAGGCTCAGGTGAGGGGGTCAGGCTCAGGTGGGAGGGTCAGGCTCAGGTGGGAGGGTCAGGCTCAGGTGAGGGGGTCAGGCTCAGGTGGTGGAGTCAGGCTCAGGTGGTGGAGTCAGGCTCAGGTGAGGGGGTCAGGCTCAGGTGAGGGGGTCAGGCTCAGGTGAGGGGGTCAGGTGCCGCGTGGGAGGGTCAGGCTCAGGTGAGGGGGTCAGGCTCAGGTGAGGGGGTCAGGCTCAGGTGGTGGAGTCAGGCTCAGGTGAGGGGGTCAGGCTCAGGTGGGAGAGTCAGGCTCAGGTGGGAGGGTCAGGCTCAGGTGAGGGGGTCAGGCTCAGGTGGTGGGGTCAGGCTCAGGTGGTGGAGTCAGGCTCAGGTGAGGGGGTCAGGCTCAGGTGAGGGGGTCAGGCTCAGGTGAAGGGGTCAGGCTCAGGTGGGAGGGTCAGGCTCAGGTGAGGGGGTCAGGCTCAGGTGGAAGGGTCAGGCTCAGGTGGTGGAGTCAGGCTCAGGTGGTGGGGTCAGGCTCAGGTGAGGGGGTCAGGCTCAGGTGGTGGAGTCAGGCTCAGGTGAGGGGGTCAGGCTCAGGTGGGAGGGTCAGGCTCAGGTGAGGGGGTCAGGCTCAGGTGAGGGGGTCAGGCTCAGGTGGGAGAGTCAGGCTCAGGTGGGAGGGTCAGGCTCAGGTGGTGGAGTCAGGCTCAGGTGAGGGGGTCAGGCTCAGGTGGGAGAGTCAGGCTCAGGTGGGAGGGTCAGGCTCAGGTGAGGGGGTCAGGCTCAGGTGGTGGGGTCAGGCTCAGGTGGTGGAGTCAGGCTCAGGTGAGGGGGTCAGGCTCAGGTGAGGGGGTCAGGCTCAGGTGAGGGGGTCAGGCTCAGGTGGGAGGGTCAGGCTCAGGTGAGGGAGTCAGGCTCAGGTGAGGGGGTCAGGCTCAGGTGGGAGCCGTGGGCATCTGACTGCCCTCAGCAGGACCACCCTGTGCTCTGTGCACACTGCCTCCCCGGGGCACAGTCCAGCTCAGCCTGGGGCTTGGGGCAGGGCCCGGGCACTGCAGGGCCTCCCCAGGGTTCCGGCCTCTGCCCTGTGCCTGTGCTGTGGTGGGCAAGCCTGCGGAAGGGCACGTAGCCCCTCAGCGCTTCAGCCCTGGGAGGGAAGGGGGCCGGGGGGGAGGGGGCTGGGCTGATTGGAGACCTGCCCGCCTGGGATGGAATGTGGGGGGCCCTGGGCGGATCCAGGGCCTGCTGGCCTGTGTCCACTGTGGACCCCCTTCCTCTGCAGTCACCGGAATGTCTTCCTGCCCCGCCCTGCCCGTGCTGGGTGCCCGTGGCTGCCACAGGCTTCTTTGCGGGCCCCAGCAGGAATGCGGCTCGGCCTCTCTGCCCCGGGTTGAGGGCCAGGCCTGCGAGCTGCAGCCGGACGCCGAGGCTGACGGGTGGGCGTGGCAGGTAGGCCAGGAGAGAGGCCTTGTCCTGGGGAGCTCCAGACCGCGGTGGCCGGGGTAGCAGGCACTGTCCCCCGAGACAAGCCTCCTCAGCGCCGCCCTCCTGGACGAGCTTGCCTGGGTGGGGAATAGGCAGCCTGAGGGCACCCTGGGGTCTCACACAGGCCGGGGTCGGGCAGGTGCCCAGCTGCGTGCAGCGCGGAGCTGGGGGATGGGAGGGGCCCCTGCAGCTGAGTCCCGCCTGGAGTTCTGGGCTGTGGAGGCAGGCGAAGGGCCTACCACCGCCAGAGCCTCTGCCGGGGGCCGGGAGAGGGCCGCGGGCTGCCAGGGTGCCATCGCCGTGGTTCTCGCTGGGTCACTCAGCCCTCACCGGGCCAGCCAGCGCCGGGCCGTCCACCACCTCCTCAAGAGTCAGCTGCAGGAGGTTCCCTGGAGCAGTGGGTGGGGCTCCCCTGGGGCGGGGGGGGGGGGCCGGGGAGGGTGGGCTGATCTCTGTGCGTCCCCCTCCTCCTCCCCTCCTCCTCATTCAGGGAGGCCCCTCCCCACAGCTGCAGGGGGGTGTGGGGTTGGAGGAGCTGGCCGACCGGAGGGCGGGCAGAGGCCAGTGTCTCCCTCCCCTGCCCCTCACCGTCCACCTGGCAGAGCCCCGGGGCTGCAGCTGAAAGCACTGGGGAAGGGAGAGGCCTGCTCAGCCCGCCCCCTTCCCCACACAAACGGGGAAACTGAGGTCTGCCTGATTGGAGGCAGCCCAGGGCTCTCCCGGCCCTGCCCTTCAGGGAGTGGGGACGGGCTCAGAGCGGGGCCTGGCCCAGCACCCCACCCCCTGTGGGAGGACTCACTTCCGCGGGGCTGGCCTGGAGCTCCCCTGGGCGCCCAGGAGGTGGGACCCACAGAGCCTGGGGCGGCCCCGGGTGGGTGGGAGGGCGTTGGAAGGGGAGCCCAGCCACTGTCCTCCACAGACCATGGCCTTGTCGGCAGCCAGACGCCTTCTGGGGTCCCGCAGGACCCCTATTCGGGGCGGTCTGCTGCTGCTGCTGCCGCTGCTGGGCCTCGGTAAGTAGGGGCAGCTGACCAGAGAAGCCGGGGAGGGCTGGGCGTTGCGGGGGGCGGGGAGGGGTGCTGAGCACGGTGGGGTCTTGAAGACTGGTGGTACCTGACCACCCTGAGGAAGGTGTGGGGGTCCGGGCCCCCGTGGGGGCCGAGCCCTGGGCCTCCACACCCGGCAGGGGGTCACTGGGCTGCGGCTAGGGAGGGAGAGGCTTTGTCCCCTTCTCAGGGCCAGGCGCACCCCCAGAGCCCCTCCACCCCAGCCTCCTGCCTGTGCTCCACAGGCAGGACAGAACCTCCAAGGGCTGCAGAGACGGGACAGGTGAGGCTGGAGGACGGGGGGGGGGGGAGACGGGACAGGTGAGGCTGGAGGATGGGGGGGTGAGGGGGGTGGGGGTGGGGGAGGGGAGATGGGACAGGTGAGGCTGGAGGACGGGAGGGTAGGGGAGGGGAGGCAGCTGGGCTTTCCCCTCCTGGGTGGAGACCCAGGCCTGGCCCGCAGTGGAAGACAGGGCCAGGTATCTTCCACACGCACCAATACCTAGCAGCTGTTCAGGGGACCCACTGGCAAAGGTGTAGCTGGGCCCTAAGCATAGCTGGGTCAGGTAGAAGTTAAGCCAGGAGATCCAAACGTGGGTCCCAGCAAACAGCCAGGCTCCGCATACCCGGCCCCCCACCCCACCCCGGAGTCTGGGCCTTGAAGCAGCTGAGCCCAAAGTGTGGCAGAGACTGAGAAACACCCACCTGGGCGGGCATCAGCAGAGCCTTGTCCCCACAGCCTCCGCTCCCGGGCGCGGCGGGCCTGCGTGACGCTGACAGGTACGTCCGGGGTTCCTCAGGCCCCGGGGCTCCGGGGGCCTCGTAGGCCGGGCACCCAGGGGCCGGCTGCACCGCTTCCTGGGCCTCTGCTCCTGCCCCTCCCCTGCCTCTCCTGCTTCCCGGGGCCTGACCAGGCTCAGGACTGGGGAACGGCGGCCAGCCCTTGCCCTCCAGATGTTGCCTGGCCCTGGGAGGCCTACGGGGTCCTGCAGGGAGGGGGTGCTGTGGGACCAGGGGGTACTGAGAAGGCCAGAAGTGGGTACACACTCGGGGCCCGCCCCAGCCCGGCCCTAGGCCTCTCGAGCTTCTCCTGCGAGGAGGCGTCCCGCCTGAGCGCCGGGCGCGCCCTGGAGCTGGCTGTGACTGTGAGGCGGGAGCACATCCCGCTCCAGGAGGATCAGGTGGGTCTCCCGAGGGTCTCCTGTGGGTCTCCCGCCGGCGGGAGGATCAGGTGGGTCTCCCGTGGGTCTCCTGTGGGTCTCCCGCCGGCGGGAGAATCAGGTGGGTCTCCCGAGGGCTGACCGGGTGTGTGGCCACACGGGTCTGGCTGTGGGGGGTGACTGAGGAGGCCTGCCCGCCCCCCTGGAGACTGGGCCCCCCTTCAAAGCCTTGCCCCTAAAACCCGGCTTCCATGGGCCGAGTCCCTGCCTGCCCGCCCCGGCCCGCCCTGCCCACGGGTGCGGGGGCTGGGGTGTGCTTTGTGGGTGGGAGACCTGGAGCCCCCCGCCCGGGGCCCAGCACATTCCGAGCCGGCCGGCCTGGTCTCTCGGCAGCTGCGCTGTTTGGCTCACCGTCTCTCAGAGCACCTTGCCCCCCAGGACCTGGACGCCCTCCCAGTGGACATGCTGCCCTTCCTCAAGTAGGCTCGGTGCCAGGCGCTGGGGCACCCCCCCCCCCCGTCCCCGGCTTACAGCCCAGGGGCTGGGAGGCTGGGCCAGGGCGGGATCGGGAGGGGGTGGGCTGCGGGCAAAGCCGTCCCCGGCATTTCTCTCCACAGCCCTGCCTCGTTCCCGCGGCCTCAGGTCTGTAAGAGCTTGTTGTCTCGAGTCTCCAAGGCCAGCACCTTGCGCCAGCTCCCACCCGGGGCTCCTGAGCGCCAGCGTCTGCTGTGCCTGGCTCTGGCCTGCCGGGTACAGAACAGAAGGGGGGAGCGGGGGGGGGGAGCAGGGCAGAGAGGGAGGGGCGGCCCCTCACAGGAAGGCACTGAGGCCGAATGTGTGTTCAGGGTGTGCGGGGCTCTCGGGTGAGCGAGGCCGACGTGCAGGCCCTGGGGAGCCTGGCGTGTGACCTGCCCGGGCGCTTTGTGGCCAGCGCAGCGGCCGTCCTCCTCCCCCGGCTGGCCAGCTGCCCAGGTCCCCTGGACCAGGACCAGCAGGAGGCAGCCAGGACGGCTCTGAAGGGCGGAGGACCCCCCTATGGGTGAGTGAGGGGGTGTCTGAGGTCTCTGGGGCGTGCCCCTTCACAGCCAGGAGCAGCGTCTGACCCCGGCTGCCCCCTGCACTGCATCTGGGGGCTCCTCTGTCCAAACAGTCCTCCCTCGCGCTGGTCCCCCTCCACCCTGGACGCTCTGCAGGGCCTGGTGACAGTGTTGGACCTGCCCATCGTTAATAGCATCCCCCAGGTGAGCCCCCCTCCTCTGCTCCCGGCTCTGATCCCGGGGACCCTCGGGCTCACTGGTCTGCCCTGCTCTGTCCTCAGGAGGTCTTGGACTCCTGGCTACAGCGCATCTCCGGGCCCCCATCGTGGCGGAGGTCTGAGCTGGCCCCCGCGGTCCAAAGGTTCCGGCGAGACACAGAGAGTGAGCTCTGAACCTGCTCACCAGGCCTTGGGCACTGGAGCCGGGGGCCGGGCATGGGGCAGGCCTGGGGCAGGGGGAGGGCACGGAGGAGGGCAGGTAACCAGGGGCCGGGAGGCAGGGGGGACGGGCGGCACTAGCACTGTCCATGCCTGAGATCTTTCCTGCCTTCTCAGCTAACCAGGTCATCCCCTCACAGACCGGGTGGGTAAGCGGAGGCCGGAGCAGGATGGAGGCTGTGGGAGGAGGAGGGGCTGAGGCAGCAGGCCTGTCCTCGCAGGGGCCTGTCCCCCGGGGCAGAGGGCGTTGGCCGTGGACGAGAGCCTCTTCTGGTATGAGGAGTGGGAGCTGGAGGCCTGCCTGGACGGCGCCGTGCTGGCGGAGCAGATGGAGGAAGTGAACAAGATCCCCTTCACCTACCAGCAGCTCGGCGCTCTGAAGCGCAAGTTGGACAAGGTAGCTCACCGTGCCCCCCTGTCCCGGACAGACACGGGGCGGCCCAGCCCTCCAGTGTGGCCCTGGCCCTCAGGGTCACTTCCTTTCCAGACCTTTCCACAAGGGTACCCCGAGGCCCTGATCCAGAGGCTCGGCCCCTTCTTCCGCCACGTCCTCCCGGAGGACATCAGCAAGTGGAACGTGACCTCCCTGGACACGATCAAGGACCTGCTGGAGGCCAGCAGTGGGCACAGCACAGATGCGCAGGTGAGGGCCGCCCGGGGCGTCGGCTGGGGCGCATCCCGGGCAGGGTGGGTCCCGGGCGGGTTTGCCTCTCCCTGCCCCGGGACTCCACGGTGGCGCCTCCACAGGTGACTGCCCTCATCACCCGCTACCTGCTGGGAAGGGACGACTTGGACGAGGACACGCTGGACCTCCTGGCTGGTGTCCGCCCCACTTACCTGTGTGTCCTCAGCCCCACGCAGCTGGAGTCCCTGCCCCTCGGTGTCCTCTGGTGAGTCCCCCCCCCATGTCCTGTGCTGTGGTGCCCGCCCCCCGTGTCCTGTGTTGTGGTGCCCCCCGTGTCCTGTGTTGTGGTGCCCCCCGTGTCCTGTGCTGTGGTGCCCGCCCGCCCCCCGTGTCCTGTGCTGTGGTGCCCGCCCCCCCCCCGTGTCCTGTGCTGTGGTGCCCCCCGTGTCCTGTGCTGTGGTGCCCCCCGTGTCCTGTGCTGTGGTGCCCGCCCCCCGTGTCCTGTGCTGTGGTGCCCCCCGTGTCCTGTGCTGTGGTGCCCGCCCCCCGTGTCCTGTGCTGTGGTGCCCGCCCGCCCCCCGTGTCCTGTGCTGTGGTGCCCGCCCGCCCCCCCGTGTCCTGTGCTGTGGTGCCCCCCGTGTCCTGTGCTGTGGTGCCCCCCGTGTCCTGTGCTGTGGTGCCCCCCGTGTCCTGTGCTGTGGTGCCCCCCGTGTCCTGTGCTGTGGTGCCCCCCTGTGTCCTGTGCTGTGGTGCCCCCCGTGTCCTGTGCTGTGGTGCCCCCCGTGTCCTGTGCTGTGGTGCCCCCCCCCCGTGTCCTGTGCTGTGGTGCCCTCCATGTCCTGTGCTGTGGTGCCCGCCCCCCGTGTCCTGTGCTGTGGTGCCCTCCATGTCCTGTGCTGTGGTGCCTGCCCCACCCATTGCTCAGCCCCACGCTTCCCCCAGGACAGTCACACCCAAGGATCTGGACTCCTGCAGCCCGCAGCAGCTGGGCCTTCTCTATCCCAAGGCCCTGCTGGCCTTTCAGAACGTGAGCGGGCCGGAGTACCTTGGGAAGATCCAGGCCTTCCTAGGTGAGCCGGGGCACACGCAGCCAGTCGGGGCGGGCACAGGCAGGGGCGGCCCCGGCCTCTCCTGCCTCCCCTGCCTCCTCCGCCCCTCAGCAGGGGCTGGCTGATCTAAGCTCCAGGCCGTAGGCCCCCAGCCCACAGGCTGAGGTTGGGGGATTCCCCTGGAAAGAAGGCAGGGTGGGGGCTGGGAAGGCGGCTCAGTGGCAGAGCGCTCACCTCGCATGCCTGAAGCCCTGGGTTCGATTCCTCAGCACCACATACACAGAAAAAGCCGGAAGTGGAGCTGTGGCTCAAGTGGTAGAGTGCTAGTCTTGAGCAAAAGAAGTTCAGAGACAGTGCCCAGCCCCTGAGTTCAAGCCCAGGACTGCCAAAAGGGAGGAGGAGGAGGAGGAAGAGGACGAGGAGGAAGAGGAGGAGGAGGAGGAAGAGGGGGAGGGGGAGGGGGAGGGGAGGAAGAGGGGGAGGGGAGGGGAGGAAGAGGGGGAGGGGGAGGGGGAGGAGGAAGGGGGGAGGGGGAGGGGGAGGGGGAGGGGAGGAAGAGGGGGAGGGAGAGGAGGAAGAGGGGGAGGGGGAGGGGAGGAAGAGGGGGAGGGGGAGGGAGGAGGAAGAGGGGGAGGGGGAGGGGGAGGAGGGGGACTGTCTGTGGTGGGGCTGAGGCCCGGTGTTGCGTTGCACGGTCTGGAGCCTGGGTTCCACTCTCCGTGCAGGAGGGGCCTCCGCAGAGGACCTGCAGGCTCTCAGCCACCAGAACATAAGCATGGACATGGCCACATTCAAGAAGCTGCGGGTGGAGTCGGTGGTGGTAGGCGCGGAAGGGCTGGGGAAGGGCTTTCGGGAAGGCACAGCCAGGTCACAGCCGGCCTAGAGGGGCCGAGGTCTGAACACAGGGGAGACTGACGGCTGGCTCGCTCCTGGGCAGCGGCTGACGGTGGACGAGGTTCAGGCACTCCTGGGGTCGCACGTGGCAGAGCTGAAGGGCGAGGAGAACAGCAGCCCTGTGCGGGACTGGATCTTCCGGCAGCGCCAAGAAGACCTGGACCAGCTGGAGCTGGGGCTCCAGGGCGGCATCCCCAATGGCTACGTGATCCTGGACCTCAGCTTCCAAGGTGGGCCGGCGGCCCGGGGCGGGGCCGGGGGGGCTGGGGGCTGGCGGGCCTGAGTCACCCCTCTAACGTGCAGAGGCCTTCTCCCGCGGAGCTCCGCGTCTGACACCAGGACTGGCGCTTGCCTGGAGCTCTGCTCTGCTCTTGGCCTTCGCTCTGGGCTGAGACCACCGCTTCCGACCGTCCAGCCCTGGCCCTCCGAGGAGCTCTGCCTGACCCGAAGGCAGCCCAGCCCCGAGGGCGTTTGGGCTCAATAAACAGCAGTGTGTCACTGCGCTGATGTGGGCTGTGGTCTTGTCAGGCTGGGGAAGAGGGAGGGCCTGAGCTCGGGGCTCCCTGTGACCCCACGCACGCAGCACCCTGAGTTCCCATGACCAGAGAAAGGGGTGCAGGGCCTCTAACTGGAGCCCGCGACTGTCCAAGGCCTTCCCGGCATGATAACTGCCCTTCCCGAGCCCCCAGTTTTGGGTGTGGGGGAAGGTCTGGGCCCAGGAAGGTCTCTGTGTCACTCCTAGCAAAGACACAGGTGGCAGAATAGCTCCACACTTTATTCAGATCCTCTCAACAAGGCAGTGACAGCCAAGGGCCGCCCGGACCGGCTGTCCTAGCAGCCAAAGGGCCTTCTGTTCCCTGCCGGCCTGGGCTTGTAGCTGGGCATGCTCCCTCTCCTCCCAGACCAGGCTCTGGGAGCCGAGGTATGTGGGTGGGGGGCCTCCTGGGGCCTGGGGTGTGAGGCTCCCGCTCAGCCTGGGCAGGCATCCAGCTCGGCTAGGCTAGCAGCTTTGTGAGCCTGGCTGTGTGGGAGCAGGGCTGCCCGCAGCGGCCGGGGTCCTGATGCCCGGTGCACAGCTCAGAGCCGTCCATTACAGCAGCAGCCACAGGAGGCCGGAGGGCAGGGCCACGGGGAGTGGCAGGTATCTCCGGAGGACCGGCAAGCTGCCTGTAGGTGGAACAAAGGAGGGCACCCGTCAGGCCCGGGGCTCACGTGGGGCCGAGGCCTCGGTCTGTGGCTACTCTCCTGGTCCAGTCGGGTCCCCTCTCCGCAGCTCCATGTGGGATGTGAGAGCGCAGGATCAAGAGTAGCTAGTGGCTGGGGAGGGGGCGGGGAGGGGGAGCGGGTCGAACCTGAGGCTGGGGCTCCGGCTTCATTCTCGGGCAGGCCTGAGGTGGGGGCCAGGTGGAGTGCCAGGTGCGTGGTCCAGGAGGGCCGGGGCGTCCCGAGGCCAGGGCCGGGGCTGCTGGGGTTGGCGTCCAGGCCCAGCTCCCTCAGAGCTGACCCGCTGAGGCTGCGCAGCCAGGAGCTGATGGTGGGGTGGCTGCGGGCCTTCTGCAGGTCCCCCACGTTCTGGCCCAGCAGCGAGGTCACGGTGCCCACGCTCAGGCTCTGCGTGGGGGCAGACAGGGGTGTGGGGGAGGGTCATGGGGAGGGGCGTGGGGGAGGGGGGCCGTGGCTGTCTCCTGGGCTGGGCACCACGCGGGTGGCGAGGCCCAGAGCCGGCCTGGAGGAGCCATGACACCAAACCCAGGGCTGGGAGCCCGGCCCGCCCTGCCCCAGCCGCCCGCCACCAAGGCGGCCGCAGACCTCACCTGCAGCACGCTGGGGTTGAGGTTGGTGAAGGTGTCGATGTCCATGGAGACGTTGGCCTGGACTAGGTGTTGCAGCTCATCCACAGACGCGCCGCCTGGGGGCAGGGGTGAGGAGGGCAGGGGGGTGAGGGTGGGTCTAGGGAGGGAGGGCAGGGGGGTGAGGGTGGGTCTGGGAAGGGAGGGTGGAGGGTGAGGGAGGGTGGGGGGTGAGGGTGGGTCTGGGGAGGGAGGGTGGGGGTGAGGGAGGGCAGGGGGTGAGGGTGGGTCTGGGGAGGGAGGGCAGGGGGGTGAGGGTGGATCTGGGGAGGGAGGGTGGGGGTGAGGGAGGGTGGATCTGGGGAGGGAGGACGGGGGGGCGAGGGTGGATCTGGGGAGGGAGGGTGGGGGTGAGGGAGGGCAGGGGGGTGAGGGTGGGTCTGGGGAGGGAGGGCAGGGGGGTGAGGCTGGGTCTGGGGAGGGAGGGCAGGGGGGTGAGGGTGGATCTGGGGAGGGAGGGTGGGGGTGAGGGAGGGCAGGGGGTGAGGGAGGGCAGGGGGTGAGGGTAGGTCTGGGGAGGGAGGGTGGGGGTGAGGGAGGGCAGGGGGTGAGGGTGGGTCTGGGGAGGGAGGGCAGGGGGTGAGGGTGGGTCTGGGGAGGGAGGGCGGGGGTGAGGGTGGATCTGGGGAGGGAGGGTGGGGGGTGAGGGAGGGTGGGGGTGAGGGAGGGTGGGGGTGAGGGAGGGCAGGGGGTGAGGGAGGGCTGGTCTGGGGAGGTTGTCAGGGCTGCACTCACCCAGGTAGGGACGTATGTAGGGGTAGTATTCCTCTGAGCTCCTAGTACTGCTGAAGGCCTCCCGGGCCTTGGCGAAGAGCACGTTTTTCCGGCTCTGAGGGCAGGAGGAGATGTCCAGGGCCCCAGCCAGCCTGGGGTGGGGTGAGGCGGGTCAGGGTGGGAGCTGCTTGGCCCTCTCCCGCTCGGTACCAGGTTCAGCGGCCTCTCCCCCAGAGCCGTGTCCACCCAGAACCTCGGGGTGTTGGCAGATGAGATCAGATCCAAAGAATTTAGGCTGGATGGGGCTGGCAGGAAAGCCGGTCCCTGGCGTCCGTGGAGGACGGGAATCTGGCCCAGCCGCGTGGGGAGGGGCTGTGCAGAGTGGGACAGCGGGACGGGCCTCGCTGCCTGTTGGCAGCACCGGCGGGTGGCGGGGCGCCAAGGCCGGCTGTGGGCACGGAGGGGACCTGTCCTGCTGCTCTGGGCTTGGCACACTGGTTTCCAGAAGAGAGTAGACGTCACCCCGTTTGTGATACGTTGTGGTGGTGGCCGGGGGCATCAGCTCTTTACTGCCTCAGCCCAAACAGGACTCCGGCCAACCGCAGTTCCTCACCGGAGCTCGGAGGGCCGGATAGCCTGGATTTGCAGCGGACTCATCCAGCAGAGGCGAGAGCCCCCGATGGCTACCAGCAGGGCGCCGGTGACCGTGCCATTGTGGTCCAGGAACTTCTGTAAGACGGCCTGGCGGGGAGGGGGGGCGGGGGTCAGCTAGGCCCAGCAAACCAGGGGCCTGCGGCGTCCCCCGCTCCCCCCTCACCTCCGTCTGGTTCTGCAGGGCCCCGTCCGAGGCCAGCAGGGCCATGACTGTGTCTCTGGACGTGATGTTCCACTGGCTTATCTCCGCACGGGAGTAGAGGTAAACCAGAGAGGTGATGAGACGCAGCTGGTCCTCAGGAATGCCGCCCGGGTAGATCTGAGGGGGGCCGGGGGTGGGGTTGGAGGCAGCAGGCGGGCCCGCCCTCCCGGGCCTCCCCCTCCACCCGCGCGGGGGGGGGGCCCCCCCGGCCCACACACCTGGCTCAGCTTGGCCTTGACAACGCGCTGGCACTCAGCGGGCAGGGGGTGCTGCAGCAGGGGGTTCAGGTTGGCCCTGAGCACCGGGTGGCCCAGGCAGGCCCCCAGCTGCACGCAGTCATAACGCACCAGGAAGAGGTCATCCCGCAGCGTGGCCGCCGTGATGTTACCTCGGACACAGGATCTCCCTGTGGGGTGTGCCGATGACTGGGCTGGCCAGCCCAGACTCCAGCTGAGCAGTGTGTGTGTGTGTGTGTGTGTGTGTGTGTGTGTGTGTGTGTGTGTGTGTGTGTGGTGTGTGTGTGTGTGTGTGTGGTGTGTGTGTGTGTGTGTGTGTGTGTGTGTGTGGTGTGTGTGTGTGTGTGTGTGTGGTGTGTGGTGTGTGTGTGTGTGTGTGTGTGTGGTGTGGGTGTGTGTCCTGGGCCTTGAGCCACGCCCCTAGCCGGCTCTCTGCTGGTTATTTCTTGCTGAGCAGTGTGTGTGTGTGTGTGTGTGTGTGGTGTGTGTGTGTCTGTGTGTGTGTGGTGTGTGGTGTGTGTGTGTGTGTGTGTGTGTGTGTGTGGTGTGGGTGTGTGTCCTGGGCCTTGAGCCACGCCCCTAGCCGGCTCTCTGCTGGTTATTTCTTGCTGCCCGCCCTGTGAGGAGTCCTGTAGCTGCTGGGGTCATAGGTGAGTGCTACCACACCTGGCTGCCCTGGAGAGATGGAGTCTCAAAAACTCTACTTTCTGGCTGGCCTTGAGCTGACATCCTCTGCACCTCAGCCTCTGGCCTGTGGCTGAGGACGGCCGGCTTGTGCCCACACCCCACCCCGCTGTGAGCTGAGAAGGAAGTCCTGCCCACTTCTCTGTCCCGCTACGGCAGCGCTGTCAACCCTCCCTTCCACTTTGACCCCAGCCAGAACCCCCCTCCCCCCGCCCCGCACTTAACCTCTGACTGAGAATCTGGCCCAGATCAGATGGGCTTAGGGAAGGCCGCGATGCCACACTGACCTGTGCCCCGCTTGGGCCTCGAGGACACGGAGGGGGACTTGGCCTCCAGGAAGCTGGTGACAAAGTGCCTGGCATCTCTCTGTCTGAGCCTCCCTGCCCGGCAGGCGGCCACCACACTCTGGAAGAAGTCCAGGGCCACGGCCTGGCAGGGCGGATGTTGCCGCTCTGGGTCTCAGGGAGGGCCAGCCCGGTCCCTCCTCCTGCCCCCCTTGCAGCCCTGCCGTGCACTGACAGGAGGGCCGGGGCCCCGATGGCTCAGCGTGGACATGGACAGGCCACCGGTGACCGCGGCCAGCCCCACCCTGGCCTCCTCCTACCTCCTGCACCTGCTCCCACAGGCGCGGGCTGACATAGGCAGCCAGGGGTCCCAGGGCCTGCAGCCCCTCCAGCTTCCAGGAGCCAGGAGGCCTGACAGGAAGGGGACACTGCGTTGGTTCCCACGTACCACCCGCCTCTCGCTGAGCAGAGAGGGGACCCCGCGGTGTGTGAGGGGGGTCCCGGATGGTGCCCACACACAGTGCATGGGGCTGTGTGCTGTAGACACCAGAGCCTCCGGCCATGTGCCCGAGTCTGGAAGGCCAGAGTGGACTGAGGACCATGGCCCTCCACACCCAGGACGCTGCTCCCTCATCTCACAGAGGGGATGCCCGTCCCCCATCCCCGTCCCCGTCCCCATCCCCTGTCCCCGTCCCCAGTCCCGTCACCTTCACTTACCCAAGCAGGGTCCTCCCGCTGGCCAGCAGGGTGTTGAGGGCGGCTGCCTGGGCAGCGGTCAGCTGGGGGCAGCGTAGCAGGTTCTGCAGCACGCTTGGGTCCGAGGTCTGGATGCTGGCTGCATCCATGTCACATACCAGGGCCCCAAGAAGAACCAGGTCTGAGGCACTGAGCCGCAGGTGGGGCCCGCCCTGCAGGGACCACCGGTCAGTGGTGGGCAGGAAGGAAGCCCCGCCCTGCTGGTCAGTGGTGGGCAGGAAGCCCCGCCCTGCCGGTCAGTGGTGGGCAGGAAGCCCCGCCCTGCTGGTCAGTGGTGGGCAGGAAGCCCCGCCCTGCTGCCCACCCCCTGCTCTCTGGAGGTGCCTACCAGGCAGGTCCAGGCGGTTTGCTGCAAGGCAGCCCTCTGGTCAGGCAGGTTGGCCAGCAGCTGTGGGTCCCCCTGTGTGGCGCGGTGGGTGAAGGCCCGGCAGTCAGCTGCCCTCACCTGGCTCAGGCTGCAGACAGGCGATAGGAAGTCGGGGAGAAAAGGTTGGGCCTCCCTCACTGTCCCCTGCTGCCCGGGGCCCCTGCAGGAGAGGCTCCACCGTGGCTGTTGGGCATCCTGAGGGGAGAGGTGGGCCAGGGGCACTCACTTGTAGAAGAGCAGGAGGTCAGGAGGGTGCAGGGCAAAGTCCTCCTGGAGGCCGAGCCGCGCAGCGAGGTTGGCTAGGCAGCTGAGCTGGGCAAGGTGGGCAGCAGGTCACTCCATCCAGTCTGGACCGGCCCTGGGGGACACTGCCCAGCCCCTGCCCCCTCAGCAGTGTGCACATTTTAGTGAACCGTTGGTGGTGTATGAGAAAACACCGCAGCACAGGGAAAAGTAAAGTGTGACGGAAGAAATGAGGCCAGATGGAGATAGCAATCAGTGTAAACGGGCTAACTTCGCTGCTGAAAGACAGACGCTTAGATTTCAGCTAGATCAGCAACTCAGATCTGTGGGGTGTAAAAACTGCACCTAAAACGAAGACAATTCAGAGCTGCATGCCAGAAGCTCGTGCCTATAATCCTAGCTACTCAGGGGGCTGGGATCTGAGGATCTCAGTTCAAAGACAACACAGGCAGGTAAATCCAAGAGACTCTTATTTCCAACTAACCATCAAAAAGCCAAAAGTGGAGGTGTGTCTCAAGTGGTTGAGCACCAGGCTTGAGCAAAGAAGCTAAGCAAGAGTTCAAGGCCCAGTACTGGT
This sequence comes from Dipodomys merriami, assembly GCF_024711535.1. Classification (NCBI taxonomy): domain Eukaryota; kingdom Metazoa; phylum Chordata; class Mammalia; order Rodentia; family Heteromyidae; genus Dipodomys; species Dipodomys merriami. Next base: position 1,297,919 of record NW_027202682.1, read on the forward strand.
GTATGTGTGAATGCGTGTGTGTGCATGCACACGCACACATCCTACTCATGAAAGACAATTCTGTCAAATGTTCAAAACAATCTGGCAGCTTTGGCAAGTTGACTGTTGCTGCCATTTCTCCCGTTGGCAGTACTGGTGATTCCGGTGATCCGTGTTCCTCACCTGAGCCCCGGACTTCATTCCTCTCAGCTATTACACTTATGTGCACAGCTATGCCCTTCACCACCAGATCTGTGGCTCGTGCATGTTAATATTAATATTAATAAGTTGCATCTGCTCTCTGTGTTCCCCACCGTGGCCTGGCTGGGAGCTCTGATCTGTTCAAAGAAGCTTCATTTTGTGGATTTTGTCTTCTTCAGTCTCATTGGTCTTTTCTGTCACTTCCTTCAGATCTTTCTCCCTCCTAATGTACACTTTCAGTGTATAAACCCAAATAGCTACGATTCTAGCTACCTAGGAGGTGGTGAGCAGGAGGATTGAGTTTCTAGGCTAACTCAGGCCAAAAACACAACCCGCCCTCCCCCCGCATCTCAGCCAGTAAATCCAGTGATGGTTTGTGCCTGTGATCCTGGCCGCACCAGGTACTGTAGGTGGGTCGGAGTCTGGCTGGAACAAGAAGGGGCCACCCTAACTGAAATGGCCAAAGGGTAGAAGGAGGGCTAAGGGCGCGGATCAAGTGGTAAGGGTCCTGCAAAGCTATGAGTTCAAATTCCAGTACCACACAAAAGAAAGTTGAATATTTCATTTTCAAGTTTTTGGGGGGAGTTTTCCAGATATCACTCATTGATTTCAAGTTAGATTCCACTGTGGTCTGAAAGCAGACTTTTATTTAGATCTTTTGGCAGTACTAGCACTGGCTAGGAAGAAAAGTTAGCCCTTTTGTGCTTTGATACACTGGGTTTTTGGTTTTGTTTTTTTTTACAGTACTAGTTTGAACGCAGGCTCTCACATCCGCAAGGCGGACATTCCACTGTTTGAACTACATCTCTAGCCCCATTTTGGCACTGGTTATTTTTGCATGTGTGCAGGTGCTGAGGCTTGAACTCAGGGCTGGGGTGCTGTCTCTGGGTTTTAGTGCTCAAGGCTAATGCTCTACCACTTGAGCTCTACTTCTTTTTTTGGTGGTTCACTGGAAATGAGTCTTATGGACTTTTCTGCCCTGGCTAGCCTTGAACTGTGATCCTCAGATCTCAGCCTCCTGAGTAGCTAGGATTATAGGCATGAGCCACCTGTGCCCTGCTCTCTTCCTTTATTAAGTTGGGCTGAGGCTGGGGTGGGGAGGTAGAGAAAATCCTCAGCTCACCAGGGAGGCAGAGAACAAGCTGGAAACTCCAGAGACACACCCCCCCCCCCCCCCCCGCCGTGGGGCCAGACTTTTGGAGCCACTAAAGAGGCCGCATTTCTGTCTATTTTTGTCTGTTTTTGATAGTACTGGGTTTGAACTGAGCCTCATGTTTGCTGGGTAGAGGATCTGCTTGATCCAGGTCCCCAACCCATTTTGTTTTAGTTATTTTTCAGGTAGGTCTTGCCTGAAAAATAACTCGACTGGGTCACGTCCTCTCCTGACCACCTCCTGTGTGGCGCGGGTTACCGGCATGCGCAACCACATCCAGTCCGTGATGTTTCTGAAACTGGCAAATCTGCCCAGCCTAAGCTTATCAGCTGGGTTCCACCTGGAACCCTGGTCCCTCTGGACGGTCACCACATCAACCGACTACCCCTGCCGTGACCACCACTCTGAGGGAAGGGGGGTGGCCGGACTTCAAGGCCTGCATCCCCCCGGCCCTGCCCTGCCGTGGCTCTGCCCATTCCTCTGCTGGGGCCCTGGGCACCCATACAGGACACCTCCATCTGCAGCTGCCCGGGGATCCCGGCTTCCCCTCATGCCCTCACTCTCTTCACCCAAGTTACCTGCCAGGCTTTGAGGGGTACCCGCTTCGAGGCCAGGCTCCTGACCAGAGCTGAGAGCTGCTCCCGGGGTAGCTGGCTGGCTGGCTGGCACCAAAAGTCTTGCAGGAGGGCAGCGTTGGCCCTGGACAGAAAGGGAAGGCACTGAGAAGCTGGGAGAAGCTGGGACTGGCAGCTCTGAGAAAGGCCAGGCTACAGCACGTGGAATCAAGGTCAGACTGTTTCCTCTCACTGGGAGAGTGAGAGGCAGGAAATAGCTTTTCTTCCATCCATCCATCCATCCATCCATCCATCCACTCATCCATCAGCTATACATCCATCCATCATCCATCCACCCACCCATCCATCCATCCACCACTCATCCATCCATCATCTATACATCCATCCATCCATTTGTTCATCCATCCACCCTCTTACACATCCATGCACCCACCCATCCGGCCATCCACCTGCCCATCCATCCATTCATCCATTTCCTCTTTCAAGGAGCCCCCTGATGGGTGGATTCTTAGCTGTATGGGGGTTAAATGTGGCCACAAGTCCAGCCGTCTCCTAGAGCCTTCCTTAGGTATGACTGCAGTGAAACGCATACGTAGAGAGTGTGTGTGTTCTGTGTGGGGTGACATTAGCCTGGGTTTGGCTGGTCCTACTTGGGTCCCTGCTCCTCCAGGACCATCCACTTCACTAAATGACCAGCTCACAGGGACTATGAATCCTAGAGAAGAGGAGGACAACTGTCCAGCCCAGGCGGGAGATCCCTGGATGCCAGGAGATGACCAAGTGGAGGAGAGCTAAGAGACTTGGGAAGAGGTGAGGATCTGGGGACGCACAGGTGGGTTAATGGGGTTTGAAGGCTGCAGGAGGCGGCTTGGGGAGGTTTGGGGGGACCTTTGGCAAGGTCCTGGCCCTTCGTTGTTCAAGATGGCTTTTACTTCTGGCTGCACTCTGGACAATGGCCAGGCGCCTTCGGAAACTGGACCTTGAGTGGGTGGCCGGGGATGCGGTCAGGCCTGAGACCAGAGCCCAGGGTGCAGGAACCCCACCTGGGAAGACTCTGGGCGTGGTCTCTCTTCAGGGAACCCCAACAGCGGCCCCTCCGCTCTGACCGGTGTGCACTCACCTGGCCCAGGGGTCAGCCGCTGTGGCAGCCAGCGCTGCCCGGGGGGCGCTGTTGGCCTGGGCGCTGGAGCAGTGGGCTGTGAGGGACAAGAGGAGGGCCAGGCCTGGGCTGACCAGAGCACCTGGAAGAGAGTGGAGCGCGTGCCGTCGGGGCTGCGGGGCCCCCGAGATGCCTGTGACGCCCACCCCGGGGGGCCCCCCGAGATGCCTGTGATGCCCACCCCGGGGGGCCCCCCAGATGCCTGTGACGCCCACCCCGGCCACGCCTCCCTGTGTGGAGGAACCGGAGCTGGTGTGGGAGGCTCACGGGAGCGCCTACGCGCACATGCGCGGGTCTGAATGTGGCGTGTGTCACAGGGCGTGAGCACACACCCATCATGCCTGTCCTGGCGTGGGCTCCTGTCCACCACCCGTGTGCCGGCGTGCGTGGGCGCGGCCGGCCTGGGAGGGGGGACGGCAGTGCAAGGATGCCAGGAAACCAGGCTGGAGCACTAGGCACCCCATCCCTCCCAGGCTGGGCACGGCAGAGCCCCCGGGGGCCCGGGCCCCCGTCCGTCCGTCTGTCCTCTCACCTGCTCTGGGTCCGGTGGAGGAGTGGCGGCGTGCACTGGTCATGGTGGCTGAGATGTCCCAGGGCAGCCAGGCACAGGCAGCTCTCGGGTCCAGGACCAGCGGGAGAGGAGGACCGCGCAGGATGCCGGCCTGGGGGAGAAGACATGGGCATCAGAGGGAAGGGGAGCGGAGCTGCCGAGCCGGCCTGCCTTATCAGCAGCAGGACCCCAGGGAGGGCCTGTCACAAACAGCAGGTCCCTCAGGCGGGGGAAGAGATGCCCTTATGCGGGGGCCACGCCAGGCTGGATGGGCCTGACCATGGCCAGGCCCCAGGCACCTGCACCACCATTGAGACCCAGTTCTAGGGACAGAAAGGGGCTGTGGAGAGCCGCTGGCCCCACGAACCCCGCACGTACCACCCAAAGCGGGGTGCCACCGACCCCCCAAAGCCCTGCACACACCATCTGATGGCTCTTGAGGCCTCTTCAGTCTCCTGGGCCTATGTAGCCTGGGAGAAAGACAGACTTACTGCCCAGTACAGAGTTCAAAAGAGAGGCTTGGCCCCTACCCCACCCAGTACCCGCCCCTCACCTGAGCAGGAGCAGTGCGGTCTGTGGTAGAGAAGGTGCTCGGGCCTCATGCACAGATGGGGCTGCTTTGGGCCAAATGGTTGCGGGGTGCAGGCAGCTGCAGATCGGTTGCTCCAGACACTGCTGATCTTAACCTCTGGGCACATCAGTTCCTGCGGCTGAGCTTTGCGTGCAGGGGTGGGGAGCAGGGACACTGTGTCTGCTTGCCTACATGCCTGGCTCGATGCATCTGTCCATGCCTGGTGCCTGCCCCTGCCTGGTGCCTGCGGGGGGCCCTGTGGGGAGGGGCTGTGCCGTGCGGGGTGACGATCCTCTCAGCCCCAGGGGGCCCCAAGCACAGCCGCACCTGGTCCCCGATCCTGGGGGAGCGCAATGCTGAGCTCAGAGTTGGCTGGCACCCAGGGCCAGCCCCGCCCGCGCCCCCGGGGGTGGGGTGAGCCTGTTTGCCATCTGTGTTGTGTCTGTGTGGAAGGGTGTGCGCTCCTGTGTCTCAGTCCTCGTGGGCCTTGCGCGCTGCTGCTCGGGGTCCCGCGTGCGTGTCCGGGAGTGCAGAGGGCTGGCTGGCTGCGTGTCCGTGGCAGGCTCCCTCAGGGCAGAGCCATGTGCCGGGACACACCAGGAGACTGCCCCCGTCCTGACGGCTGCAGCCAGGCCCCAGCAGCCCTGGGAGCACGGGGCTCCACAGTCCGGACTTGGGGGGCGGGGGCACATGGAGCCAGGCAGGAGGGTAGACCAGAGGAGGAACTTTCTGACTCTCCAGGGTCTAGGGCATCTCCCAGCTAACTGCAAAGAGCAGTGATGTCCCAGGCCAAACTGAGCCCGGCCTGGCCCTATGCAGCTGCAGCATCAACATCATCTGCACCCCAGGGTCTCAGGTGCCCCTATGCCAGCTTTGGGGGCCCCAGCTGACCTGGGCTGTGTGCGCTGACAGCTGGGGAAACGGCAGCCGGCAGCCTCTGCCTTCCTGACAGGCCCTCCCAGAGCCGGAGCACGGCAGGGCTCCCGGGACGGAGTGGAGAACACAGGCGGGCAGAGGCAGCAGAGAGGGAGGCCTAGGCGGCCTCTAGGGGTCTCGGGACAGCCCTGCCTGGGGGACCCGGGGGGGGGGGTGTCAGTCCCAGCCCCTGCAGGTCTCACCCTGCAGACGCTGCCTCTCCGGCAGCCAGGGCACCTTGGGGATAGAGTAAGGGCGGCCGCCGGCCGGCAGCGCCACCGTGTGGCAGCAGCAGGTGTGACAGCGAGGGGAGGGGCAGAGCCATGGGTGCTGGGCCCGTCCCCGAGGTGGGTTCTCCTGTGGAGCTTCCAGAAGCATCTCTCCTGAGCACTGCTGTGGGCCAGGAGGGCAGGGGCCCCACAGCGAGGAGGCCTGTGAAGCCCGGGGGTGAACCAGAAGGGAACAAACCGGATCCTCTCTGCTCTCCTGGCAGATGAAGCAGGCTCGGGACCCCGTGGCCCTCCCAGGAGCCTGTGTGTGCGCATGCACGCGCATGCGTGGCCAGGCCTTGTGGATCCAGACACAGGCTGCCACAAGGAACAGGCTTCAGCTGGCTGGAGGCTGATGCTTTTGGCTAGGAGGGCTGTGGGGTGCTGAGTTCCTGCTGAGCAGGTCAGCAGCCAAGACCCCCATGTCTGTTGTACCTGCCGGGAAGTCTCAGGGCGATCCTGGTTGCAGGAAGCAGGGCTAGCAAGGGTCTGGAACATTCCAGCCCGTGAATCAGGTACACCTGTGAAAGCTCTCAGGATTAACAACTAAGCATTTATTTATAATTCTAGATTCCAGCCGCACCAGCATGGCGTGGCGGTACTGCGAAGGATGGAGGTGAGGCCCGGGACTCCCAGAGACGGACATTGCTGCGTGGGAGTCCGGCAGGTCACACCGCGCTGCGGCCCCGAGCCCATACAGCAGACGCATCACACGAGGCTTGGTAGCCGGGTGCAAGTGGAGGGCGTCCATACTCCGGAAACAGGCAGAGGAGGCTGAGCCCAGGAGAGTCTGGCAAAAGCAAAGGCATAAGGCAAGCAGGGCGCAGGCTGTGGGTCCAGCCCGATGGAGAATTAGGGGCTCTGAGTGGAGCAAAGTGCTTCAGAATGCAGGAAATGGCTGGGCCAGGCCGGGGCCAGGTGGCTCTGCTGAGTCAGTGGGCCCAGGAAGGGCCCTGTCCGAGCAAAGGCTTCCAGGCCCTGGCTCCACCCCGCCCAGCAGCGTGGTCTCAAGCAAGTGTAGAAGACAGAGACCCTTGCACTGATGTTCCTGTTCCAGGAGAAAGACACTGGGTTCCTCCGGGGGAATGTTTCCAGAAAAGCCTTCCCAGGCCCAGTAGCCATCCTCCAGCCCCGGTGGCTTTCTGCTGCCCCTCCCAGCCCGAGCTCTCAGTTGTCTGGCTCCAAGGTCCACTCCGAAAGCCACTGCAGGCAGGAGGCTCGCTGGGCCTGGGTCTCGGGAGGGGGCCGGCCGGGCTCGGGTGGGGGGGCTGCAGGCCCGGGCTCCCCCTCCGTGGGGTCAGGGTCTGGGGCGGCCCGTAGGGCCTGCACAAGCTGGTCGAGGGGCTGCACCAGGGTGTGGGGGCTCCAGCAGGCGTCAAGGGCAGGCAGGAAAGGGTCTGGCGTGCAGGCCTCCACACACTCGGCCCGAGTGGGGATTCGCAGGTAGAAGGCATGCAGCATCATGCGGAAGGGCTGGTCCTCTGGGCCCGTGGCCTGCCCATAGGTCAAGTCGCCCACAACAGGGTGGCCAAGGGCGCTGCAGTGCACGCGAAGCTGGTGCGTCCGTCCTGCGGGTGGGGGAGGGAGGGTCAGGCGCCCCGTGACGCCGCACCCAGTTCTGCTGTGGAGCCTCACAATGGTCTCTGGGGCCCGCGCCTCCCCGTCCCGTGCCGACGAGATGTCAGGCTCTGAGGCAGAGAGACCCTCGGGGCCGCGGCCTAGCCACCCGCTCTGCCCAGGAGGTGGGGGACCTCAGGCAGACCACACTGCTTCCACCTCGGGGTCACACGGGGGGGGCACTGGACGCACCTGTGAGGGGCTTCAGCAGCACCTTGGACACGGGGTCACCGGCGTACAGCCCGTGCTCCAAGACCACCAGTTCTGTGAGGCTTGGCTTTGGGTTCTCACAACCTGGGGGCAGAGAGGAGTGTGGCGGTGGGCTGGGCCAGCCCTGGGATTCCAGTCACCCCCAAGCCTCACCTGCCTGGGCTGGTGCTGTCTCTGCAGCAGGTGTGCACGCAGCCCCTGCCCCAGCCTGCATACCCTGGGTGCCCTCAATGCACATGGTGTGGGTCCGGCCCTCCGTGCTGTTCCTGCCAATGGCATAGCTGATGGTCGTCTGGTGCTCCTGGACATGACCCCGAACCTGCCAAACAGGAGCAACCCCTTCAGCTCACAAGACCAGCCTGCCTCCGCTGGGAAGCCTGCCCTGTACCCAGTTGACCATCTGGAACCAGGGGCTCACGTTTGAAGCCTGCTGAAGTGGATAGGGAGTTTTGAGCTCTAACCCTGCCCCCCCCCAACCACCTAGACTTTGCCAGGGCCAATCTACCCCCCCCACCCCATGCCCCCACCTCACCAGAGCCAAGTAGGCTTTGGTGACCCGCCGCTCCTTGAAGCATCTGTACGCGCTGCCTGCTGCTGCCTTGTTCAGAGCCACACATAGGGCGCCACTGGTGGAGAAGTCCAGCTGGTGGCAGAACCTGGGCAGGGAGAGGAGTCGTGGTATTTTAGTCCCCACCTTCTGGGCGCAGTCCAGCGCCGGGTTGCTTCCCTGGGATGAGTACAGCCAGCTGTGTGTACCTACCTGAACCCGTAGCAGGTGTCGGGGTCGGCCAGCTCCGGGAAGCGGTGCCTCAGCTGCTTCTGCAGGGTCAGCGTTTCCCGCCAGGTCTTGCTGTCGATGCGCAGGTCCCAGTGCTTGTTCACCACCAGGAAGTCACTGCTCTGATACACAATGGACAGGTTCTCCATGCTGCCCGGCTCCATGGCCCGACTACCCTGTAGATGGGAGTGAGGCCTGGGGAGGAGAGCCGGGATCCCTGGCCTGCAGCCCCCCCCCCCCCCCGCGCCACGCACCCGCACCCGCACCCGCTGGGGCCCTTATATGTGCCTCCCACCAGGACCAGGGCAGTGGCGTCGGCCGGGGCCGCCCGGCCAGGGTCTGCGCTCAAGAGGGCTCAACATGCCCGGGACACGGGGGGGACAGCTTGGCCGCCCACCTCCCCCGCCCCGCCGTCCGGTCCACCGCCCCCGCCGCGGCCCAGTTTCCGAGCGAGCACTGGGGCTGCGGCGCCCCGCCGGGTTTCCTCCCCGCCCCGCCCGCGGGAGGTCTGAGCGGCCGCTGCCCCCGCCCCGCCCCGCCCCGGCTTCCTCGTCCCGACACCGCCGCCTCGCCCCGGCCGCAGCCCCGCGTACCACTCACGGGCAGACCCCGCAGCCCGTGCCGCTTCCAGGCCCAGCCTGCGCGCGCAGCCCCGCCTCCACCCCGCCGCGGCCCGCCCCGCCGCGGACAGACGGCCGTGAGGGCCAATGGTGAGCGCCGCCATCCCGCGACTCCGACCTCTGAGACGTGATTGGACGCCCGCGGTGGCCAATGGCGGACGGCGCCGGGCACGCCGGCCGCTGATTGGCGGCGCCGGGACGTTCCGGGGGCGGGACGCGGCGGCTGCGCGGGCGGTTCGGAGCGCGCGGCCGGGCGGCGGAGCGGAGCTCGGGCCCGGCGGGATGGAGGACTCCGAGGCGCAGGGCGTGGAGGACGACTTCCACCGGCAGTTCGAGGCCGAGCTGGAGGTGCTGGCCGAGCTGGAGGGCGGGCCGCCGCGCTGCCCGGAGCCGGCCGGAGCCCCGCTCGGCCACCGCGACCCTCTGTCCGCGGGAACGCCGGCCCCGGCGCCCTGCGCGAGTCCGCGGCCTGGCCCGCGGCCCGGCTTCCAGGCGGCCGGGGCCGCGAAGCGGGCGGTGGGCGGCGTCGAGCCGGCCGGGCCCCCGCCTCCCAGTATGTGCGGGCGCCGGGAGTGCGGGAGCGAGAGGGGCTGAGGCATGGTGTGTGTGTGTGCGTGCCCGGAGCGCGGGAGCGAGAGGGGCTGATACACTGTGTGTGTGCGTGTGTGTGTGTGCGTGCGTGCCCGGAGCGCGGGAGCGAGAGGGGCTGAGGCACGGTGTGTGTGTGTGTGTGCGCGTGCGCGTGTCCGGAGTGCGGGAGCAAGAGGGGCTGAGGCACTGTGCGTGTGCGTGTGCGTGTGCCTAGAGTGCAGGAGCAAGAGGGCTGAGACACTGTGTGTGTGCGCATGTGTGCACATGCGTGCACGTGTGTGGAAGGGGTGAGGCAGGGAGGTTGTGGGGCTGAGATGGGGTGTGGGAGGGACCGTCTTTTCCTTGCTTGTCTCTGTAGCCCCCAGGGCCAAGCGCCCCAGACTAGAGGTGGTGAAGAGGCTGAACTTCGATTCAGAGATAGAGGAACCACCGTTTCCTGACTCCCCTCCTGGGGCCATCACTCCCCCGCTGAGTCCTGACGTTCCCCCAGAGCTCTGGGGTGTTGGGTGTGTGGCTTAGGGACTGCCAATTCCCTTACCTGGGAGGTGGAGTTCTGTGTGTGTGTGGGGGGGGGGGGTGGAGGCCGGCTGGGCACTCTGGAAGATGGGAGCTGGACCTCGGCCCCTTCCAGGCCTCCGGACCCCGGCGCTGAGCTGGGCCCCGCACACGCCCTGCCGGCTCCCCGCAACCCTGTCTTGAGGCGGCCTCCCACCTTGGAGGACTACATCAATGTGACATCCACAGGCGGCGACCGGGCCTTTCTGGTGTTACGAGCAGACCCCACGGGCACTGGGGTACAGGTGGGTGCTGTCTAGGAAGGTGCTTACAGAAAGGGGTTCCCAGTGTGCCTTGTGGTCCCCGAAGGTCTTCTGCAGATCATATTTGCCCATTTTGCCAGCAGGGCGTGCCCACCGTCCACCACCCTGCGGGAGGTGGTCTACAGGCCACTGTGGCTGGCATGAGGCGAACGGATTCTCCGCCCTGCCCTCCCCTTGCTCCGCTCCCTCAAAGCTCTCGTCCTTTGGCTCCCATCTATGGAGACAGGCTCTCCTCTGTCTCACTTGGCCAGGTAGCTTCTAGGGGTGGGCACTGTATCCAGAGATGATGATGTCTTCTCCCCACCCAGAGCCCCCTCTCGAATGTCCAGTGGCGAGGCCGTGGCCAGCTGGACCTGCTGGGTGTGTCCTTCACCTCCCTGAAGGAGCAAGTTGACAGTGAGGTGGGGCCTGCAGTTTGGGCTGGGGTGGGAGGGAAGGGACTGTGCACTGGAGCTGTCTGACTTCAGCCTGTTCTGTTTGCACAGCGGCGGCAGCGGCTGGTTGAAGAGACCCAGCGTCTCTCAGACTTTCTGCACAGGTGACTGATGGCCCTTCTGCTCCTGGGTCCAGTGTTGGTTCCTGGACCAACCCTGTGGCGTACACAGTTAGCACAGTCCAGGTCAGGGGTCATAGCTGGGGCTTGTTAGCTCAGGACACATCCTCTCCAGCCTTAGGTCTGAAGAGGAAGACGCCCAACCTGTGGGTGCTCCTGAGGAAGAGCTTGCTGACACCCCCCAACACTGTCTCTGGGTAGATGAATTTGCACCCCAACACTACATGGAGCTGCTCAGTGATGACGTGAGACTGTGTTATTGCTCAAATATGACTGGTGGTCGGCTTTCTCTGTTAGCTGTGGGTTGTGTTGCCAGCCTGTTACAGTGGTGTGGAGTTGTAGATGGGGAAACTGAGTCGGCATAGACTTGGCTTACTGCTTGTGAACCTGTGAGCTAGGTTAGGGGTTTGGGTACCTTTCTGGTGCTGGAGTTCCCTGGCTAGGGTGGGGAATTGGGTTCAGGGCTGTGAGGATACAGGCCCTGGTGTGAGATCTGCTCTTACCTATTGGCAGGGCCTTCCTCTGAGCCTGTGTTCCCGTCTGTGGTGGGTCTGGTGGCTCAGGGGACCTTTCCCTTAGGTCATGTCTCCTCCCCCTGCAGTTCACCAATCGCTGCCTTCTCAAATGGCTGAAGCTCTGGGACCTGGTGGTGTTTGGGCAGGAGAGGCCTGCCCGGAAGCCCAGGCCCAGTGTGGAGCCGGCACGGACAGGGAAGGAGGCCACAGCCCCTGGCAAGTGGAAAAGCCACGAGCAGGTGCTGGAGGAGATGCTGGAGGCCGAGCTAGACCCCAGCCGGAGGCCCCGGCAGAAGGTGAGTCCTGTGTTACCCTGGTGTGGACTCCCTGAGCCTGAAGGTCTGGTCTCTGGCAGCCAGTCCCACTGCAGCCTTAGGGGTCCTGAGATACTTTTAGTTCTAGAGGTTGGGCAGGCGTGACAACACCAGGGCTGATGGGAAGAGCCAGCGTCAGCCTTTTCTCTGGTTGTGTTTGGGCTTGAATCTGTTTCAGTGGTTAGATCGGTGACCGTGTTCACTGGAGGGCTGTGGAGGGCGCTGGGGTCATTCACGCGGTACTGGCTGTGTCAGTTCTCGCAGGGTCCTCTGCTCTGAGCTCTCTGCTTCCCCGTCTCCAGCTGTCCTGTGGGAGCTTCCCAGAGGCCAGGGCCGCAGAACCCCTTGTTCTTACCTGCAGGTGGCACTGCTGTGCGGGCCCCCGGGGCTGGGCAAGACCACGCTGGCACACGTGGTTGCCCGACACGCTGGGTACTGTGTGGTGGAGATGAACGCGAGGTGGGAGGCGTGTGTGCGCATCTCTGGTTGAGGGTGGGCTTTCTCCTGCGGGTGGGGGCTGGGGCTGTGGGTGGGATGACTCCCCGCGTGGGCCTGGCTGGCCTTGCTGGCAGCTGCCGTGTCTCGTGGTAGGCACCGTGTGGGTGTGGCTCTGGCACAGAGGCCGCCCTGTGGAGGGGCTGTGTCTGCCAGTGACCCCTCTCCTGGGCTCTACGCTGTGCAGTGATGACCGTAGCCCCGAGGCCTTCCGGACACGCATTGAGGCGGCCACACAGATGGAGTCGGTGCTGGGCGCAGGGGGCCGGCCCAACTGCCTGATCATTGATGAGATTGACGGGGCTCCTACCGTGAGTCCCTCCTACTTGCTGGGGCGCAGGGCGGCCGGGGGACTCAGGCCAAAACTCACCGGTCCCCTCTGCTCCTGCCCCAAGGCGGCCGTCAACGTTCTCCTGAGCGTCGTGAACCGTGGAGGTCCGCAGGAAGCGGAGCCAGGGACCCAGGCGGTGCCCGCGGGTGGAGGGCGGCGCCAGGCGGGTGGAGGCCTTCTGACCAGGCCCATTATCTGCATCTGCAACGACCAGTGAGTGGGTGTGCCCTGGCGTGGGCGGCCCCTGCCCTGGCGTGGGCCCGAGCCTGCCCGTGGTACGGCCAGTGCTGCACCTCCCTCCCGTAGGTTTGCTCCCTCCCTGCGGCAGCTGAAGCAGCAGGCCTTTCTGCTCCACGTCCCCCCGACTCTGCCCTCCAGGCTGGTGCAGCGGCTTCAGGAGGTCAGCAGGGTGGCTGTCAGTGGAGGCTTGGGGGCACAGGGAGCCCTGGCCTCCCACCCCGCCCCTATTTTCCCTCCTTTGAAATGCCTCCACCCCTTCTCCATCTAGTCCGGGTCCAGCTTGGCCTGTAGCCGTGGGTGGGTAGGCTATTTCCTGTGAGCCCTTGTTTTCTGTAGCCCCTCGCTTCCTGTGAGCCCATGTTTCCTGTGGGCCCTTGCTTCCCATGAACCCCTGCTTCCTGTGGGCCTGTTTCCTGTGAATCCCCTCTTCCTGTGGGCCCATGCTTCTTGTGGGCCTATGCTTCCTGTGGGCCTTTGCTTCCTGTGGGCTTTTGCTTCCTGTGGGCCTATGCTTCCTGTGGGCCTATGCTTCCTGTGGGCCTGTTTCCTGTGAATCTTCGCTTCCTGTGGGCCCCCGCTTCCTGTGGGCCCCTGCTTCCTGTGAGCCCAGGCTTCCTGTGGGCCCCCGCTTCCTGTGGGCCCCCGCTTCCTGTGGGCCCCATGCTTCCTGTGAGCCAGTTTCCTGTGGATACCTGCTTCCTGTGGGTCTGTTACCTCTGTGCCCATTTCCCGTGAACCCAGTTTCCTGTGAGCTCAGTTTCCTGTGAACCCCAGCTTCCTGTGAACCTGTTTCTTGTGGGCCCTCCAGGAGGGCTTGTTGCTTATGTCTAGGGATTGGACTCTGGGGCCAGTGGCCTGCGCTCGTGCTCTTGGAGCAGCGTGGACCGCCTCTTTCTCTAGATCTCCCTGCGGCAGGGCATGCGGTCAGACCCGGGCGCGCTGGCAGCCCTCTGCGAGAAGACAGACAACGACATCCGTGCCTGCATTAACACCTTGCAGGTGGGGGGTGGGAGGTGGGCGGGTGGGAGGTGGTCCAGGTTGGGGGGTGGGCGGGTGGGAGGTGGCCTAGGTGGGGGGGTGGGAAGTGGGGGGGTGGGAAGTGGGGGGTGGGAGGTGGCCCAGGTGGGCGGATGGGTGGCCTAGGTGGACAGGTGGGTGGCCTAGATGGACAGGTAGGTGGCCCAGGTGGACGGGTGGGAGGTGGCCCAGGTGGGCGGGTGGGTGGCCCAGGTGGGCAGGTGGGAGGTGGCCCAGGTGGGCGGGTGGGTGGCCCAGGTGGATGGGTGGCCCAGGTGGATGGGTGGGAGGGGGCCTGGGCAGTGGGCCAGGCGGGGCGCTGCCTCTCACTCTACCACCTGTGTCCAGTTCCTGTACGGGCGTGGCCGCCGGGAACTGAGTGTGCGGGATGTGCAGACCACCCGCGTCGGTCTGAAGGACCAGCGCAAGGGGCTCTTCTCAGTGTGGCAGGACGTGTTCCAGCTGCCCCGGGCTCAGAGGTAGGAGGAATGCCAGGCCAGCTTTGGCCCCAGACAGCCATAGTGCTCAGAGCCAGAGACGCCCGTGGTGTCCTGAGCTGGGCTCAGCACCCAAGCTTCACACCTAGTGCCGAGAGGCCTGCAGCCTTTGACCAGCCTTCAGGCTTCTCTGAGCCTCCTAGGTCCGTGGGATGTTGTGTGCTCAGGCTGGTCGCTGAGATGCCCTTCCCTGACACCCGCCCCAGCCCCCAGGTCAGTTCTGAGCAGTCTTCCTGCCAGGCCTGGGGGCTTAAGCCAGCCTCCGGCGTCCCCGGCCAGCCCTCCAGTGTCCCCGGCCAGCCCTTCAGCGTCCCCGGCCAGCCCTCTGGTGTCCCCGGCCAGCACCGGTGTTGCCAGGATGACCCTCTGAGAGAGGCGGGTGCCCTGTGTCTCCCTGGACTCCCTGCCTCCCGCTTCTGCCTGCAGGCGACTCGTGGGTCAGGGCCAGCCTGTGCCAGCCCCGGCGCTTCCACACGGTGAGGGGGACACGAGCTCCCTGTCGCTGGCCTCCCAGCGTTTCCACCACATCCTGCGCGTTGCTGCCGCCGTGGGCGAGCATGAGAAGGTGGTCCAGGTACCCGCCTTCCTCTGAAACCCTGACGCCCTCCGCCTCCAGAGCGCAGGGGGCTGGGGGGGGACTGGCAGTGGGTCCCTGTGCTCTGCTGGGGTCCCGGGATGCAGGTTGTGGGTCTTCTGCTCTAGTCCAGGGTGGGCGGGGTGTCCTGGGAGCGAAGGAGCTCCATTTTGGATGTGGGTACCCAAGGTAGAGGTGGATTCCGAAGTCAGAGTCCTCCCCCTCCCCTGGAAAACCTGCCTAAGCTGCCTCCAGTGCTAAGCAGCTTTGGATTAGCAGCTGGGAATCTGTGACCCATCTGAAAACCTGGGGTGGGGAGGGAGGGGCCCACAGGGCTGGGTGAGGAGGGGCCATGGGTGGGGAGGACCCCACAGGGCTGGGTGAGGAGGGGCCATGGGTGGGGTGGAGCCCACAGGGCTGGGTGGGGAGGGGCCGTGGGTGGGGAGGAGCCCACAGGGGTAGGATGAGGAGCGGCCGTGGGTGGGGAGGACCCCACAGGGGTAGGATGAGGAGCGGCCGTGGGTGGGGAGGAGCCCACAGGGCTGGGTGGGGAGGGGCCGTGGGTGGGGAGGGAGGAGCCCACAGGGTTAGGATGAGGAGGGGCTGTGGGTGGGGTGGACCCCACAGGGCTGGGTGAGGAGGGGCAGTGGGTGGGGAGGAGCCCACAGGGGTAGGATGAGGAGGGGCCATGGGGTGGGGAGGACCTCACAGGGGTAGGATGAGGAGGGGCCGTGGGTGGGGAGGACCCCACAGGGCTGGGTGAGGAGGGGCCGTGGGTGGGGAGGGAGGAGCCCACAGGGGTAGGATGAGGAGGGGCCGTGGGTGGGGAGGGAGGAGCCCACAGGGCTGGGTGAGGAGGGGCCGTGGGTGGGGAGGAGCCCACAGGGCTGGGTGAGGAGGGGCCGTGGGTGGGGAGGAGCCCACAGGGCTGGGTGAGGAGGGGCCGTGGGTGGGGAGGAGCCCACAGGGCTGGGTGGGGAGGGGCCGTGGGTCGGTCACAGAGCTGGGCGCCGTGCTGCTGTCTCTGGTTGGGGCTGCTGTCTTCAGTCAGTGTGGGCTCCTTGGTCTGTAGCCACTTCCTAGCATTGGGGCAGATTCCTCCACCCAGATCCACAGGGCCCCCTAGGTGGTGTCTGCCGTGAGGGGCAGGGTGCCAGGCCCAGGCGCGGCGCTGAGGCCCTGCTGCCCGCAGGGCTTGTTTGACAACTTCCTGAGGCTCCGGTTGCGGGACTCCAGCCTGGGCACGGTGTGCTCGGGCCTTGACTGGCTGGCCTTCAACGACCTGGTGGAGGGGGCCGCCTACCACGGCCAGAACTTCCAGCTCCTGTGCTACCTGCCCTTCCTCCCTGCGGCCTTCCACGTGCTCTTTGCCTGCAGCCACGTGCCACGCATCTCCTTCCCCAGCAGTCAGCAGGAGGTGAGCCGCCCCGCCTGCGCCGCCGCCCGGCCTCCCGGCTCCGGCTTTTCCCAGCTCGGCCCTGGCTCACTCTCTGCCCCAGGCCCAGAGCCGCATGAGCCACACAAGGAACTTGATCCAGACGCTGGTGTCGGGCATCACGCCGGCCACCCGGAGCCGGGCCACGCCGCAGGCCCTCGTCCTGGACACCCTCTGCCTGCTTCTGGACGTCCTCGCGCCCAAGCTGCGGCCGGTGAGCGCTGCGCACCACGGAGACGCGCGGGCTCTGGCTGCGGGGCCTCCCCTGCTCAGCCTCCTCTCCGCCCCCTCTGCCTAGGTGAGCACGCAGCTGTACAGCGCCCGGGAGAAGCAGCAGCTGTCCAGCCTGGTGGGCACCATGCTAGCCTACAGCCTCACCTACCGCCAGGCCCGCACCCCGGATGGGCAGTACCTCTACAAGCTGGAGCCGTGAGTCCCCCAGAGCTCACGGCAGGGAGCGGGGAGGCCGGGGGTCCCAGTGAGATGTCCACGGGTGGTCCAGGCCAGCGCAGCCGCGGCCGTGCTGGAGGCCCTGCTTGGGGAGCCTTGCAGAGACGTGCAGACTCGGCGTCTCCCTTGTGCGTGCCCGGCTCCCTTTGCTGTGACGCGTGGCTGCCGCAGGCTGGGTCCTGCTGCCCGCGAGAGGCCCGGGCCGCTTCAGCTTCTCACAGCACCCCCCTCGGTACAGCTGGGGGCCCTCGCTGTGGGCTCGTGTGCGTGTGCCAGGGGCGCTGACTGCCGTGGGACCGGGGGAGGCGTGGCATGGCACCCCCCGCGCCAGGTCAGGCGCCATCGGTGTCTCTGGCTGGTGACCAGTGCCCTGGTGTTCTCTGACCACGTGAACAGGAACGTGGAGGAAGTTTGCCGCTTCCCTCAGATGGCCGCCCGCAAGCCCCTTACCTACCAGGCCAAGCAGCTCATTGCCCGGGAGATTGAGGTGGAGAAGATGCGGCGGGCAGAGGCTTTGGCCTGGGCCAGAGACAACCCCCAGGTGAGCTGGCCCCCAGCCCCGAGGTGGACATGACCGTGGCCTGGCCCTGTTTAATGACCCTCACATCGCTCCTGCAGGTGGCCGGGGTCCCCCCAGGTCCTGCCAGCCCGCAGGGGAGCAGTGCTGAGAAAGGGGAGAAGCGGCCTGCCCTGCGCAGTCACGAGCAGCGGCTGGAGCACATGGTGAAGAGGGTGGCGCTGGAGGCGCAGGTGAGGGGCTGGGCGGGGCGGCCTTGCCGTGCGGGAGAGGCTGGCCGTGCGGCCTCTCGGGCTGGAGGCGCAGGTGCGGGGCTGGGCGGGGCGGCCGTGCGGGAGAGGCTGGCCGTGCGGCCTCCCGGGCTGGAGGCGCAGGTGCGGTGCTGGGCGGGGCGGCCGTGCGGGAGAGGCTGGCCGTGCGGCCTCTCGGGCTGGAGCGGCTCCCTGGCCCTGGCATGTTGCTCAGAGGTGGTTGTGTTCTTTCTGCTCTGGGAAGGCTCTAAGTCCCTTCTCTCTCCTGATCTGCTGGCCAGACCCATTCCCCCCATCCTCCCCCCCCCAGGCCACGGGTCTGATGGCTCTTTTCCCACCAGCCCGAGAGGGACTTCTTTGGACGAGTGGTGGTCAGGAGAGCTGCAACCCCAAGCACAGGTGTGTGGTGGCTGGGAGAGGCGGACCGGGGCTGGGGGGCGGGGGGGTGTAGGAGGTTAGTTGGGGTGAAACGGTGTGGTCCCCACAGAGGCCAAGGCTGCAGAGGACGCTGCCGAGTTGCGTATGGGCGTAGCCCTGGGCAGGAGCGAGGTGTGGTTCCGCTTCAACGAGGGCGTCTCCAACGCCGTGCGGCGCAGCCTGTACATCAGGGACCTGCTGTAGGCCCGCCCCAGGGCCGGCGGCGTTGCCCCCACTGTACGCATACGCAGACACAGACACACACACAGGGAGGAGTCTTTATAAACCTGCAGCCGCGCTGCTCAAACCACGCTCACAGGATGGCACACTTGGCCTTCTCCACCCAGGGGTTGTTCTTCATCAGGTCGGGGTTCAGAAAGGGGTCCTTGGGGATCCCGTCCTCAATCCACTTCAGCAGCCTGTGGGTGGGGCCGGCATGAGTGCCCGAGAGTGCCAGCTGCCATCCTGGCTACCTGAGGGTGCGGCCCCTCCCAGCCCCCCATCTGGCCCCTCCCGTGTCCTCCCCCACTGCCCCTCCCCTGACCCCTCCCAGTCCCCCCTCTGGCCTTTCCCATGCCTCCTCTCTGGCCCCTCCCGTGTCCTCCCCCTCCTCCCTGCTGGCCCCTCCTGTGCCCCCCCCTCTGGCCCCTCCCGTGCCCCCCTCTGGCCCCACCCTTGCACCCTTGCCCCCCCCCCCCCCCCGCTGGCCCCTCCTGTTCCCCCAGCCCCTCCTGTGGCCCCTCCTGTGTCCTCCCCCTCCTCCCTGCTGGCCCCTCCTGTGCCACCCTCTCTGGCCCCTCCCTCCCCCCAGCTCCTCCTGTGGCCCCCCCCACCCCTCCCATGCCCCCCCTTTGGCCCTTCTCATGCCTCCCCTATGGCCCCTCCCATGGCCCCTCCCCTGCCCCCCACCCCTCCCCTACCCCCTCCCCTGCCCCCCCACCCCTCCCATGCCCCCTATGGCCCTTCCCATGGCCCATCCTCTGGCCCCTCCCATGGCCCCTCCCTTGCCCCCTATGGCCCCTCCCCTGCCCCCTTGGTCCTGGCTCATGCAAATGAGCAGCCTGGGCAGGTGGACGAGGTGCTGGGTGGGCGGCACTCACTCGGGGATGCTCTTGGAAGACATCTCCCTCTTGAAGGCCAGCTGGTACTTGAGGCTCTCCACCTCTTTCTTCATCTGTGGGACGTCCCACTCCTCCATGGGGTCGGGGGCTTCGGAAGTCGCCAGCCTGGAGCTGGGGGGCAGGGGAGAGGCAACAGCCAGGGCTGCTCACCACGCTCACGTCCCGTCCCGAGCCCCCAGGACTGAGGGAGGGGGTCCGGGCCTGGGGGCCGTCTCCTGCCAGCGTGGCCTGAGGTGGGGCCAGGGCGCGGGGCCCGGATGTCCCAGACAGCCTCGTTAGCCATGCCTTCCCTCCCCAAAGGAGCTCATTAACTGCAGGGCAAACTTCCATCCCAGGCTCTGCGCCGCAGTCCGCAGCCTCCCCGCCGGGGCCCAGGGTGCCCGCGCCAGCCCCCTCCCCCACTGCCCCGCAAGCCGGGGCCCCTGGGGGGGCTGCGTACCCTCCCGCTGTGCGAAGGTGGGATCCCCGGGCAGGACCTGAGCCCACGGCCCCGGGGTGTGGCTGCCATTTGCATCCCAGGCTGAGCCGGCTGAGTGCAGGTGTGGGATGCTGCCCCTGCCCTTCCCGTCTCCAGGGCATCCGCCAGTCCCTTCGTGCCCCACCCCGGCTACCTGGGCTGGGCTGGGCAGAGCACCCAGGGGTGTGAGGCTGCACCCCTTGGGCCTTGGAGCCTGGCCTGGGAGGAGGGGGTGGGCCAGAAGCTGGGCTGCTGGCCTGCAGACAGGTTCCCCCAGAGCCTGAGGTTCAGGCCCGCCCTGCATGTGCTTGTGTCCCGACACGGCGTCCCGCCGCCCTGCCTTGCTCTCAGGAGTTGGGGTTGGGTGTGGAGGGTAGGGGGCCTTGGTCCCCCCTCCCTCCCGGCACCTGCTGGCTGAACTTACTCTGGAAGGTGACAAGCAGGAGCGTGTGGTGGGTAGCGGTGGTGGCTGGAGAGGCGGGCAGCGATGGGCAGCGATGAGCAGCTCTGCAGGGCTGGGCAGCAAGGCTGGCAGAGCCGGGCAGGGGCCCCGCCCACTCCTGCCACCTGGGGCCAGGCACCGCCTCACTGGGCTGGGCCAGGAGCTCCCCTGCCCCCGCCACTCTGCTGACCCCTCCCGGCATGCAGTGGGGCCCTGCAGGTGCTGAGGCCTCCGGGGCTGCCTTGGGGGCCAGTGGCACCCAGACCAGAAGGCGCCTTGGGGTGGAGAGAGGCCGGGACCCCTGCCCTGCCCTCTCCTGCCCTGCCCTCCCCTGCCCTGCCCTGCCCTGCCCTGCCCTGCCCTCCCCTGCCCTCCCTTACCCTGCCCTCCCCTGCCCTGCCCTCCCCTACCCTCCCTTGCCCTCCCCTGCCCTGCCCTGCCCTCCCCTCCCTTACCCTCCCCTCCCTTACCCTGCCCTGCCCTCCCCTACCCTCCCTTGCCCTGCCCTGCCCTCCCCTGCCCTGCCCTCCCCTGCCCTGCCCTGCCCTCCCCTGCCCTCCCCTGCCCTGCCCTGCCGTCACTGGCCTCCTGGCTGAAGGCCTTGGCCAGGTGTGGTGTCCCCCCTCTGCCCAGGGGCCTGGGCCTCCCAGGAGTTGCTCCCTGTGCTGTGGCTTCAAGTTGACAGCACCCTGAAGGAGTCTGGCTGGCTGGGGGGGCTGGGCGGGGCCTCTGGCTGGGCTGGGGGGGCCTGGGCGGGGGGCTCTGGCTGGGCTGGGGGGCCTGGGCGGGGGGCTCTGGCTGGGCTGGGGGGCCTGGGCGGGGGTTCTGGCTGGCTGGGGGGCCGGGGCGGGGGGCTCTGGCTGGGCTGGGGGAGCCGGGGCAGGGTTGCTGTGTTGGGAGGGGAGGGGGCCGGGGAGGCGCTGTGCTCATCAGCCCAGCACAGCTCTGCCGAGCACCTCGCCAGCTCTCAGCAGAGGGGCTCCCTAGAGGCCGCGAAGTGACGCATGTGCCGGGCTGCACCCTGGGCAGGGGCCCCCAGACAGCAACCAGGGGCCGCACAGGACTAGGAGAGGCTCTGTAGACAAGCCATCCGGCCACTGCCTGGGCGTTAGGAGCCCCCAGTGCTGGGCCTGGCGGGGAGGTGGTCAGTGGACAGATGGTGCTGGGCCCGGCATTGGTTGGCAGACCTCCCTGCTGGGGCTGGTGAAATGGGGTCACCTGTGCCTCACTGCTGGGCTTGGCACCTCTGGAACTGGGGCATGGGAGGAAATGAGGGATTACTGTCTTCTACTGTGGATTTGGGGTATGGGGAGCTTGAGGCCGCCAGGGCCAGCCTGCCTCGGGGCTGATGGCTGCATCTCAGCGTGGGGGAGGTTTACCTCGGGGCTGGCCTGTGCACACCCTTCCTGCTTAGGTCCCCCTGTGCTTTGGATGTGCACGCCCGTACGTAGCCTGTAGGGGCACCCCGGGAAGAGAACTCGAGTTAGAACATGAGGTTAAAGGGTCCTGCCAGGAAGCCCTGGATGCTGTGCACTTGTTGCGGTGCAGGAATGTTTCTGGTCCGAGCTCCAGTGGGAATACCACAAGCCTCAGGGCCCAGGACCCTATATTGCTTAGCATGCCCCACAGCAGGCCCACCATACCTAAGATGCAGCCGGATGCTGGTGGCTCACGCCTGTCATCCTAGCTACTCAGGAGGCTGAGATCTGAGCATCGTGGTTCAAAGCCAGCCCAGGCAGGAACATCTGTGGAACTCTTACCTCCAATGAACCACCAGAAAACTGGAAGTGGCACAGTGGCTCAAGGGGTAGAGTGCTGGCCTTGAGCTGAAGAGCTGAGGGACAGCGCCCAGACCCAGAGTTCAGGCCCCACAACCAAGAATAAAAATAGAACCAAGGGGCTGGGAAGGTGGCTCAGTGGTAGAGCGCTTGCCTTGTATGCCTGAGGGCCTGGGTTCAATTCCTCAGCACCACATAAGCAAAAAGAAAAAAGCCGGAAGTGGCGCTGTGGCTCAAGTGGTAGAGCGCTAGCCTTGAGCTGAAGAGCTGAGGGTCAGCGCCCAGGCCCAGAGTTCAGGGCCCACGACCGGACCCAAAAAAAAAAAAAAAAAAATGGAACCAAGATGCTCACAGCAAGGGGATTCAAGTACTGGTGTGGCCCTGGGTTCAGGCTTGGGTTGGGGTGCATGTCCCACTGATCTGGTTCCTGGGGTGCTCACCACAGAGGGCAGGGGTGGGGGGTGATCACTGTGTAGGGCAGTCTGGTATTGACCCCCACACACTTTTTTTTTTTTTTTTTTTTTGCCAGTACTGGGATTGAATTCAGGTCCTGGGTGCTGTCCCTGAGCTTCTTGTTTAAAGCTAGCACTCATCGCTTGAGCCTGTGCGTGTGGTGCTGAGGAATGGAACCCCGGGCCTCGAGTGCCCCTCTGGCCGCCTCTGCAGGCATTGCCCACCACGCCCTGGCCCCTTGTTTGCCAGGAGAGTGCAGTGTCCCCATCTGCCCGGTGCGAGTCCCTTCAGGGAACCTCCCGCTCCGCCAGACCCCTGAGACCTGGTCTCCACCAAGCAGGGCCCAGAATCCCTTTGTGCTCATCTTCCTGCCAGGGGCCCGCTCGGCCTGCCGAGGCTCCTGGATCTGGTCCCGACTCGCCCTGGCCTATGCTCTGGCCACCTTGTTTCCTACTACTGGCCCGCTCAGGTGCCAGCAGCTGTCCCAGAGGCTTCTCGTGAAATTAGGGCACAAATTGGGCCACCAGGTGAGCACACAGGCTCCTTCTGCTGGCCTAGAAAGGGCGTCCCTGGGCTGGAGTGCTCCCAGTGGGCACGCAGGCCGGCGGGAGCAGGAGCTGGGGTCCGCGCAGGGGAGGGGCCGGCGGGAGCACGCCGAGGGGTCCGCGCAGGGGAGGGGCCGGCGGGAGCACGCCGAGGGGTCGGCGCAGGGGAGGGGCCGGCCTGACCACGCCGAGGGGTCCGCGCAGGGGAGGGGCCGGCGGGAGCACGCCGAGGGGTCGGCGCAGGGGAGGGGCCGGCGGGAGCAGGAGCTGGGGTCCACGCAGGGGAGGGGCCGGCCTGACCACGCCGAGGGGTCGGCGCAGGGGAGGGGCCGGCCTGGCAGGAGGGGTCCACGCAGGGGAGGGGCCGGCGGGAGCACGCCGAGGGGTCCGCGCAGGGGAGGGGCCGGCGGGAGCACGCCGAGGGGTCCGCGCAGGGGAGGGGCCGGCGGGAGCACGCCGAGGGGTCCACGCAGGGGAGGGGCCGGCCTGACCACGCCGAGGGGTCCACGCAGGGGACGGGGCCGGCGGGAGCACGCCGAGGGGTCGGCGCAGGGGAGGGGCCGGCCTGGCAGGAGGGGTCCGCGCAGGGGAGGGGCCGGCCTGGCAGGAGGGGTGCGGGCCGGGGCGGGGGAGGGGGCCTGGGGTGTCAGAGCAGCGGGGCTCATCTGGGGCTTCTAGAAGCAGCCCCAGCGTATGCGGGAGGCTCTGGCAGGGCAGTGGGCCCAGCGGCAGGGGGAGCCGGTGTCCGTGAAATGGCCACATCCCGGGGCCAGGCGGCGTCCAGCGGCGGGGGCTGGGCCGTGTGTGCGTGCGTGTGCGTGCCCCGCGCCGCCTGCCCGTGCAGGACGGCCGTCCCGTGTGTGACCCCGGGCGCGGAGGCGGAGGGAGCGGCCCCGGCCGGGGGGGCCTGAGACTGCACGCGGCCTTCGGGGGCTGCCCCGGTCCGGCTCCGCGTCTCCTCGGCGGCAGCTTCCGGTCGGGACCGGAAGGGGCGGGGCCGTGGGCCGGCTCCCGCGCGGCCATCTTTGAAGCGGGCAGACACTCTGGGAGGTGGGTCTCGGGTGGCTTTGCCTGTGGGCCGGGAGCGCCGGGGAGCCCCGGGCCTCGCATCCCGCCCTGGTCCTGGTGCGGGGCCTGTGCCCACGCGGGGCGGGGCGGGGCAGGGCTGTGCGGGGCCTGTGCCCACGCGGGGCGGGGCTGTGCGGGGCCTGTGCCCACGCGGGGCGGGGCTGTGCGGGGCCTGTGCCCACGCGGGGCGGGGCATGGCTGTGCGGCGCCTGTGCCCACGCGGGGCGGGGCTGTGCGGGGCCTGTGCCCACGCGGGGCGGGGCAGGGCTGTGCGGGGCCTGTGCCCACGCGGGGCGGGGCTGTGCGGGGCCTGTGCCCACGCGGGGCGGGGCATGGCTGTGCGGCGCCTGTGCCCACGCGGGGCGGGGCTGTGCGGGGCCTGTGCCCACGCGGGGCGGGGCAGGGCTGTGCGGGGCCTGTGCCCACGCGGGGCGGGGCTGTGCGGGGCCTGTGCCCACGCGGGGCGGGGCTGTGCGGGGCCTGTGCCCACGCGGGGCGGGGCGGGGCTGTGCCCGCGCGGGGCGGGGCTGCGCGGGGCCTGTGCCCACGCGGGGCGGGGCGGGGCTGTGCCCGCGCGGGGCGGGGCTGCGCGGGGCCTGTGCCCACGCGGGGCGGGGCAGGGCCGTGCGGGGCCTGTGCCCACGCGGGGCGGGGCTGTGCGGGGCCTGTGCCCACGTGGGGCGGGGCAGGGCTCCTGCGGGGCTCAAGCTCCAGCCTTGGGGCTTCGGTGGTGGCAGAGACCTGGCGCAGGGCCCTCAGTGCCTTATGAGCTGCGGCCGGGCCGGCCTCTGAATAGCTCAGTGCCGGCCGTGAGCAGCTTGGCTGCGGCAGGCATCACAGTGCATTTTAAGGAAAAATAAAGCATAAAAGGAGTATTCGCAGCCGGGCACAGAGCCTCACGCCTGTCATCGTAGCTACTCAGGAGGCTGAGGTCTGAGGATCGTGGTTCAAAGCCAGCCTGGGCAGCAAAGTCCGTGAGTCTTATTTTCAAAACCACCAGAAAACCAGAAGTGGTGCAATGGCTCAAGTGGTAGAGCGAGTGCTAGCCTGGAGCTGAAGAGATGAGGGGCAGGGTTTAGGCCCCACGACCGGATCTAAAAAAGAAAAATTAGGGAATTGGTAACCTACACCAAGCTTGAACAGAACAGGGGTGGGGCCCTTCCCCGCCAGCTGATTCTTTTTGACTGGTCAGAATTGAGAGGGGCAGCAGGGCTGCTGTGGCCTGGCCCTTCCCCAGGCCCAGGCAGGCTCGGTCTGGAGAGAGGACCCCTCTGGTTTGCACAAGAAGACTGCTGACAGCGCTCCACTTCTCATGTTGCTCTGTGGACAGAGCTGGTCTCCACACCCCGGCCCAGCCTACGCCTCGGCTGGCCTGTGCTCCTCCCGGTGTGGCCGCAAGGTGGAGCCACAGGCCTGCGGGTCGGTGCCCCAAGCCTGCGTGGCTCCAGACGGAGGCTCTGCTCTGAGCCCTTCTAAAGATAACTTTTCCTCCTCTTGTGGTGCTGGGAATTAAGTCCATGATTTCCTGAACACTAGGCAAGAACTCTGCAGTCGAGCTACCTCCCCAGGAGTGGAAATTTGGGCTTCAAATACTCAGTGTTCTGTGCTTTCAGGTGTGTGAATTTAGGGGCTGCCGCCTGCCCCGGGGTTCCTCGGCTGGGGTCAGTGCTTGGAGAGCCTTCTACCCTTGGCCTCTGCGGTCCTCCTGTCTGTGGACTCCACCCAGCCCGTGTCCAGATGGGAGCTGGGGTCAGGGTTGGGACGCTGGGCTGCGGCCTCTTACGTCTTCCTGGTCTTTGTGGCCAGGCTCTGCTGGCTTCAGGTTCCTCGCTCTCTGACACTCAGAACCACTGTCAACCTGTCCCATGGCCCACACCCAGGTGATTCATGGCAATGCCGACTCAACTGCCCTAGGTGACCTTGGGGAGTCACCATGGTGATGGCAGTGAGGGTGGCAGGATCGACGGTGATGGTGGTGATGGCAGTGAGGGTGGCAGGATCGACGGTGATGGTGGTGGTGATGATCGTGATGGTCATGGTAGTCATGGTGGTGATGGCCGTGGTGAGGGCGGTGGTGGTGATGATTGTGATGGTCATGGTAGTCATGGTGGTGATGGCTGTGGTAAGGGCGGTGGTGGGTGGTGATGATCGTGATGGTAATGGTCATGGTGGTGATGGCCGTGGTGAAGGTGGTGGCGGGTGGTGATGATCGTTGTCATGGTCATGGTCATGGTGGTGATGGTCACGGTGAAGGCGGTGGCACGTGGTGATGATCGTCATGGTCATGGTCATGGTGGTGATGGCTGCGGTGAGGGCAGTGGTGGGTGGTGATATCATTGTGATGGTGATGGTCATGGTGGTGATGGCTGCGGTGAGGGCAGTGGTGGGTGGTGATATCATTGTCATGGTCATGGTCATGGTGGTGATATGGTGATGGTGATGGTGGTGATGGCCGCAGTGGTTGGTTGGTGATATCATTGTGATGGTGATGGTCATGGTGGTGATGGCCGTGGTGAAGGTGGCAGTGGTTGGTGATGATCATGATGGTGATGGTCATGGTGGTCGTGGTGGTGTTCACCATCATGGCTGCCAGGACCCCGGGCCGCCCTGGCTGACTGCCACACACAGTCCGAGGATTTCTGACCGCAGCCACTCTGCATGGCATGGTGAGCAGAGCACTTGCTTTGCCCCCTCGGAGTCATTCCCTTTTTGCTGGAAGGCAGCGTCTCAGGAGTGTGCTGTCGGCCCCACAGGAAGCTGTGGCAAGAGCAGCAGAGCGCGGAGGGCTGCCCTCAGGTCGTTTCTGGGGCCTGGGGCAGGTGGGCCTGACAAAGCCCCGTGCTCCCAGGGTTCCAGGGTGGGAGGGCAGGCCTGGCTGGCAGCCGTGGCTGGGAGGTGGGGACGGCGCTCAGTCCTCCGACTCCATGTGGGAGAGACTCAAGGTGAGTTCACACACAGGCATCTTACCATTATTCATGGTAGTTGTCGGAGCCCTGGACTGAGGAGGTGGAGGAGGGATGGCCTGTTCTTCGTGGCATAGTTTGGTCTTTGTGGCCGAGGCATTCAGGAAGCGGTCAGCTGGATGGTTTTCTTCTGGACGCCACTCTGGCCGGAGCTCTGGCCTGGCTTGCGTGTCCAGCCTCCGCTTCCTCCGCTCTGCACTTCATCGAGGCCCAGCATGGCCCCTCCCTCCCGCCATGCTGGGCCTCCCGGGAGAGGTGAGGCGCTGGCCCAGGCAGGTGGGCTCACGCTGCGGCCGTGGGGCTGCTGCGGGTCACACGTCAGGGCCTCCCCGGGACTGTGATGACCAGGACCCTCGCTGACCCCCGTGGCGGTGCTGAGGGCCTAAGCTGCTCTAGGGTTTGGCTTTTAGTCATTCTGGCTTTCACCAGGTTTTAGGATAGGGTCTCCCACAGGGTAAGAGAGGAGACATTATTTAACCTGGGCTGCTGTTGAGTGGCTTTAGTTCTATCAGCCCGAGACATGGTGTACTAAGCTAGGGGCAGCAAATGAGAGGGGACTCTGGTGGCTGTGGGCAGGGTTGGTGAGGGGGCCTGAGGGGGTTGAACTCAGGGCCTGGGCACTGCCCCTGAGCTACTTTTGCTCAAGGCTAGCGCTCTACCACTTGGGCCACAGCGCCACTTCTGCCTTTTTCTGAGTAATGTATTGGAGGTAAGAGTCTCTCGGACTTTCCTGCCCAGGCTGGCTCTGAACTGTGATCCTCAGATCTCCGCCTCCTGAGTAGCTGGGATTTTAGGGGTGAGCCATCAGCACCTGACTTGAGGAGCTCATTTTGAAGGGAGTGTCTGGAGCTCGGTGGGTTGGAGGCTGCAAGCTGTGTCCACGTCATTCGTGGCTCTGGCTTGGGAACACTGAGGTGGTGAGGTTCACAGTACGCGTGTTATACAATGAAAAGAAGAGGGGGCTGGGCCAGGGCGGGAGGGGCCCCAGACAGCCCTGCCTCTCCATTGGGGCTTGGGCCTCTGGGCCGCTCCCAGGACTGCCCCCCCCCAGGGTGCAGCCCACCCATGGCCTACCCTGAGGGTGAGGGGGGCTGTGGTGTCCTGCCCAGAGGGGGCCCGGCCCCACCCCTCCCTGGCCCCCAAGCGGGTCTGGTGGGGACTGGTTCCTGAAAGAGCAGGGGTCCAGGAGGCCCCTGGGCTGGGCTCCCCTCTGCCGGTGGGACCGGAGGTTTTCGAGACTGTTTAACGTCTTCCTGGAGAGACCCCAGGGATTCTAAGTCTCACTCACTGTCTCTAAGTTTTCATTAGCAGCTTTCTCCCAGAGATGATGGATTAGATTTTATTGTTGGAAAAAAGCCAGATAAAATCAGATGCCTCCTTCAGCCCCTGCCTCCCTTCCCTCCTCCCTCCTCTTCCTTTGCTCCCTGGCTTCGGGGTCTGCCGCACCTGGCCTTCATGTTGCGTGTTGTGCTCACTCCCAGTCTAAGAGGGCAGTCCACCAGCCCCAGGCTGTGTGTGAACTCTGCGGCTCTCAGCTGTGAAGCACTCTGATTCCTTGTGTCTGCCTCCTGGCCGTGCGGCTCCTTCCCCTGGGGAATGGAAGGGGGAATCTGGGAGCCCTGGGCACACCCCCAGGCTGCCCTGCGGCTTGGGGCCCCAGAGGACCAGGTGCATGCTCTGTTCTGTGGGGCCGGGGCTCTGTTCCTGGGGTGCAGCAGCTGGTTTGGTCATTTTCCTGGGTTCCCGTGGGGCCTTGTGCACACCTCTGGCTGCCTCGCCCCCGGCTGATAGTACTTTCCAGTAAAAGGTGGAGTGGGGGGGGGGGGGAGGCGCCCACCTGCCCCTGTGTTCTGGGACGGAGCTGTGTCCGCTTTTCTTTCTGTGATGTTGTGTCATGGTTTTCTGGCCTGCAGAAGCTCCCAACAGGAATGGGCGCCTGGGGTTTCCCGCCACCAGGCAGAACCTGTGGGCGGCTGCTGGGAGGACAGCCCGCAGGGCTTGAGCCGTGAGCCCAGCCATTTTTGCTGTGATGACGTTCAGGTAGGGTCTGATGCTTGCGCCACACGCTCATCAGGTCGGATGGGTTCTTGGGGGCGGCGGGGGTGGGGGTGGGAGGGAGCTCAGTGGCAAAGCACTTGCCTAGCAACTGCAGCGTACTGGTTCCATCCCCACCACCACAAAAAGAAAGACAAGAAAAAAGGGGTTCTTGAAAACCTCTCGCTTAGGATGGCTCCAGTTAGTGATCTGGTCTCCGCTTCCCAGGTAGCTTGGGTTAGAGGCATGACTTAGAGGCCACACCTGGTCTCCCTTTACTTGTTTTTGTTGTTGTTGGTCATGGGGCCTGAACTCTGGGCCTTGGCGTTGTCTCTCAACTCTTCAGCTCAAGACTAACACTACTACTCGAGCCACAGCGTCACTTCCGGCTTTTTCTGCTTATGTGGTGCTGAGGAATCGAACCCAGGACCTCATGCATGCGAGGCAAGCGCTCTACCACTGAGCCACCTTCCCAGCCCTCCCTTTGTGTTTTGAGTGTGGCACTAGGCAAGTAAAGTCGCTCCGGTAGCTCTCTGTCAGGGCTGTCTGCAGCCATTCTTGCAGCACACAAAACATGTAAACGCAGCTACACGTAGCACACACGCAGTTGTTGGGGACCACAGGCACACAGGGTTCCCAGCATGGGCACCCTCTCCAGCTTGCTGAGTCCCTGGACACTGTGCTTCCACTGCCAGGCTCCAGGGTAAGAGGACATGGGAATGTCCAACTTTTAAATCAAAGTATCGTGTCCGCTTCAAACACCAGCAGCCAGAATGTCCTGGGGGAAGGACTTCCCAGCCTAGTGGGGACAGTGTCTGGACTTCTGAGTGTTTACCTGCTTCCTTGTTACGCATGGAGCCTCAGGTGTGTGTGGGCTGTGCTGAGGTCTGTGTACATTGCTGAGGCCTTCCAGGCTCTCCACTTCCCAGACGGGGCCTGGGGTGGTCTGGAATCTTGGCTTCTGGGCCCCAGGGCAGGGCGTGGCCTTCCTCTGCTCTAGGATCCTGGTCCTGCGTGGGCAGCTGCAGTTTCTACCTCAGCCTTCTGAGGAGCTCTGGCTGGGAAGGAAGTCTGGTGAGGGCCAGCTGACAAGGTGGAAGGGGCCCTGGTGTGGAGGGCCGGGGTGCTGGACCCCAGCAGGGCCCCCAGGGGATGCGAGGGGTGGGGGTGGAATCCAAGGCTGCACACTGCACATGTGGGGAGCCCCGAGGAGTCAGACGAAAGGGCAGGCTGGGGGATGCTTCCTGCCCACCCCCCAGCCTCTGACCCCACTGGGGTCCTCGGGGGTTGGGCTTCCTGTGCAGCTTTGCAGCCGGCTGCCCTGCAGCGTCAACGCTGCGGTGAGCAGCCCAGGCTGGGGCTCATGCAGAGCTGCACCCCCTGCCCAGCGGCAGCACATGCGGACCCGCCCGGCTCTCTCCCGTTCTCCGCCCTGCTCCAAGGGTGTGAGCTTCCCATGGCACTCCAGACCCGAGGCGCTACCTCTCAGACATGCTGCAGGCCAGACAGCCTGGGACACAATAAGGCGGCTGCCTGAGCAAGCACTGAGTAGCTTTCTTTCCCTCAGATGGCAGAGATTTACCTCTCCATCTGGCGGCAAGGCCCGAATGGGCTGAGCACGCTGGGGGGCGTCCGGAGCCTGCTCTGCCTGCCCCGGTGTCACTCTAGCCCTCGTCTGCCTCCTGGGGGGTCCGCTGCACAAGGCCAGCTCTTCCCTGTGCGTCCTCACATTCCCAGGAGGGTGGAAGTGAGTTCTGGACAGGAGGCTGCAGCAGGGTGGCGGTGAGCTGGCGGCCCTGCCTCACTCCCCTCCTGCTGGGCTGCTGCTGCCCAAGCCTCAGGGACCTGGCCTGAGGGGCTGCAGGGCCCAGTGCCTTCCACACATCGGGACACTTCCTGGGGAAGCCACGGCTTTGTTTTTATTTATTTGTTCCAACCAATGTGTTTTTTGGAGATGACCTTTAAGATTTGGTTCTGATTGCTATCTCAAAGAGGATGCAGAACAGCCACAGGTCAGGCTCCAGAGAAAACAGAGGATGGGAACTGAGTTTGGTCTCCGGGAAGGAGCCAAGCCTGCTTGTGCACCCAACCCCACCTGGCCTCGCTCACAGGGGCCATGGTTGGTCAGTGCCTTCTGCCTTGGGAGGACCAGGCAGGCCCAAATGCCTGTCAGTGGTGGCCTGTGCCGGCTGCCCTGAAGAGGAAGGGTCACTGTGCGTGTGTGCTTGTGTACGCAAGGGCGTGTGTGTCACCATGTCTGCGTGTAAGCTGCAGTAACGGGCAGATATATCCGTGGGACTGCTGGCCCTGGCCCCTGGGGCTTCCCCCAGATCCTTCACCACCCCTGGCAAGGCTGGAAGACAGGAGGTGAGACAGGCGTGGCCGCACACGCCTGTAATCCTAGCTGCTCAAGAGGCTGGCATCTGAGGATGGCAATCTGAACCCAGTCCAGGCAGGAGAGTCCCTGAGATTCACCTCAATTTAGCAGCCAGAAGCTGGGAGTGGAGCTGTGACACAGTGCCACCTTGAGCAGGAAGCAAGCTAAGGGACAGGGCCCAGGCCCTGAGTTCAAGCCCAGTACCAGCACACACAGAAAATGGTACATTAGGTGCTTCTTGGCCATGAGATGGCCCTGGTGTCTGGGTAGACACACCAGCCAGCCTGCTGTCAGCCCAGGGTCCTCCCACGGCCCGGCCTAGGCCTAGCTCAGGACACTGCTGTGGCGGCTGTGGCAGTCATCCTAGTGATCAAGGGGAGCTGGTGTTTCCCAGGCCTCCATCCTCCCACCAGCTTCTCTCTCTCTCTTCCTCTCTCCTCTTTCTCTTCCTCTCCCAGTTTCTCCAGCAGGCCCTGGCTGTCCTGAGCCCTACTTCCTCCCAATTAGCATATGAAAGAGCCACATTTGCATTGGACAGGCAGAGGTGATTTCCCACCCCATCCCCACATCCCAGACTGAAGGAGAAGCTGAGTCCTCCCTCTCCACCCCGCCTCCCCCCAGGCCTGAGGACAGCAGTCCCTGGCGGTGGCATCCCTCCCAGAGGATGGCAGTCCGGGGACCAGGCAGCTCTGCTCCAGAAAGGCCTCGGTATTTTGTCAGTGGCCCTGCTCCCAAGGCCATGTTCTGAGGGTGCTGACTGGAGTTTGGGGTGAGAAGCCCCACCCTCCCAGTGGCACCAAGCGTATCCCCTACCCCGTCATCCCTGCCACACCACTAAAGACGGGCCCTGGTGGGCAGCAGAGAAAGCAACTGTGTGCAGCACAGCTGTGCTGGGAGCTGGAGGGGCTCAGAGATGCTGAGGTCTTAGGGGAACTGGCAAAGGTTTTAGGTTTAAAGAAAAAGAGGGCTGGGAAGGTGGCTCAGTGGTAGAGTGCTTGCCTAGCATGCATGAAGCCCTGGGTTCGATTCCTCAGTACTGCACAAACAGAAAGGCAGAAGTGGCGCTGTGGCTCAAGTGGTAGAGTGGTAGCCTTGAGCAAAAGAAGCTGAGGGACAGCGCCCAGGCCCTGAGTTTAAGCCCCAGGACTGGCAAGAATAAAGAGAAGAGCAGGGAGCTGGGGCAGGGGCGTGTGACTGTCACTTTGGTAGTAGCAGGCCCTGGGAGGGCGTCAGGCGTCAGAGGTGGAGGTGCCCGAGGTCTGTCCTGGAAGCTCTGAGAGCTTCATGGCTCCGCAGGGAACACAGGGCGGAGCGGGGCCGGACACACCTGCAAGCCCGGCGTTCGGGAGGCCAGGCCCTCGGTCTGTCCCTCGCTCCCTCCCGGTCCGGCGGCGGGCGGCTCGGGGGCGCCTGGGGCCGTGCCCCGCGCGCGGGCCGGAAGCGCCTCACAGCCTCGTGCGCGGGCCGGAAGCGCCCCTCCCTGCTTCACGCGAGGAGCCGGAAGCGCCTCACCCCCGTGCCCCGTATGCAGGACCGGAAGCACCCATCAGAGCCTCGTGCGCGGACCGGAAGTGCCCCTTAGAGCCCCGTGAGCGGGGCCAGAAGCGCCTCACAGCCTCGTGCGCAGGACCGGAAACGCCCCTCAGCCTCGTGCGAGGAGCCGAAGCGCCTCAGAGCCTCGTGCGCAGGACCGGAAGCGCCTCACAGCCTCGTGCGCGGGGCCGGAAACGCCCCTCAGCCTCGTGCGCGGGGCCGGAAGCGCCTCACAGCCTCGTGCGCAGGACCGGAAACGCCCCTCCGCCTCGTGCGAGGAGCCGAAGCGCCTCAGAGCCTCGTGCGCATGACCGGAAGCGCCCCTCCCTGCCGCACGCGAGGACCAGAAGTGCCTCACAGCCTCGTGCACAGGACCGGAAGCGCCTCAGAGCCTCGTGCACAGGACCGGAAGCGCCTCAGAGCCTCGTGCACAGGACCGGAAGCGCCTCACAGCCTCGTGCACAAGACCGGAAGCGCCTCAGAGCCTCGTGCACAGGACCGGAAGCGCCTCACAGCCTCGTGCACAGGACCGGAAGCGCCTCACAGCCTCGTGCACAGGACCGGAAGCGCCTCAGAGCCTCGTGCGCGGGGCCGGAAGCGCCTCAGAGCCTCGTGCGCGGGACCGGAAGCGCCCGCCCGCTCTCGGAGCTGAGGCGCCGCGCGCACGAGGACGGCCGCGGCTCGCCCTTCAGCTCCGGACCTGGAGACGGTCAGGTGGGTGCTTCCTCCCCGGCCTGCGGCGCCGGGCCACCCGAGGCCTCCCCGCTCGCGCCCGGCCCGGCCTGCGCGGCCGCACGCGGGCTCCGGGCACAGGTGCGGGCGGCGTTCCAGGCGGCTGGGCCGAGGCCCGGCTTGTGCGGCACAGCTGTGGCACCGGCTGACGGCGCCGCCCCAGCTGTCCCCAGGCCGAGCCGCCGGCGGAGAGGCCGCCCGGGCCCGAACCGCGCCGCCCCCCAGCCCGGGCCCGAACCGCGCCGCCCCCCCCCCCCAGCCCGGGCCCGAACCGCGCCGCCCCCCCCCCCCAGCCCGGGCCCGAACCGCGCCGCCCCCCCCCCCCCCAGCCCGGGCCCGAACCGCGCCGCCCCCCCCAGCCCGGGCCCGAACCGCGCCGCCCCCCCCCCCCCAGCCCGGGCCCGAACCGCGCCGCCCCCCCCCCCCCAGCCCGGGCCCGAACCGCGCCGCCCCCCCCAGCCCGGGCCCGAACCGCGCCGCCCCCCCCCCCAGCCCGGGCCCGAACCGCGCCGCCCCCCCCCCCCAGCCCGGGCCCGAACCGCGCCGCCCCCCCCAGCCCGGGCCCGAACCGCGCCGCCCCCCCCAGCCCCGAACCGCGCCGCCCCCCCAGCCCGGGCCCGAACCGCGCCGCCCCCCCCAGCCCCGAACCGCGCCGCCCCCCCCCCAGCCCGGGCCCGAACCGCGCCGCCCCCCCCCCAGCCCGGGCCCGAACCGCGCCGCCCCCCCCCCCCAGCCCGGGCCCGAACCGCGCCGCCCCCCCCAGCCCGGGCCCGAACCGCGCCGCCCCCCCCAGCCCCGAACCGCGCCGCCCCCTGCTGACCCCCGCTACCCCCCCCCTCAGCCTGCGCTTCGTCCGCAGCTGGGGAGGGGCTCCCGTCGCGGCTCTCCGCAGTCCCCCCCCCAGCCTGGCCCGGCTGTCTGACCCGCCTGCGGCCCCGCCCCGCCCGCCTTCAGGCCGCGCTGCCTGCCGGGGAAGGCGGGGTAAAGCGGAGGTGTCAGCCCGCAGCTGCCTCCAGGCTCGGGTCAGACTCCACCCCGGGGCTCTCTAAGCGTTTCTTGGTTAGCTGTTTTTCAGGTGGGCTTTTTTTTTTTTTTTTCTGTCACCGTCACTCGGATGAGGTCTTACCAACTTTGTGCCTGAGCTAGCCTCTAACAGTCTAGTCTCTGACTCAGAGGCCTGAGAGGACAGGAGTGAGCCACTGCATTCAGCCCTAGGGCTGTCCTCGTTAAGTTCTGTTTTGAGAAGTCTAAGTTGCTTCGGGCTGGTGTGGAACTCAATCCTGCTCAGCCTCCTGGGTAGCTGAGCGTGCGGGCCTGGGCCGTCTGCTGCAGGGGCCTGAACTTAAGGTGGCCTTAACCCTGGGCCCTTGTTCTAGGCTCACACCTCAAGGTTCTGGGCAGACTTGGGGGACACAGTCCAACTCGCTTGACCCTTGGATGATCCCACATTCCCAAGATGGGGCATAACAGAGCTGACCAGACAAGCCCAGGGAGGAGGAGCTGGCGGGCCCATGTGTCCCTGCTGGGCAGGACATTGGTGGGGACACAGCGGGCCCTAGACCCTGCTAGTGGCCCATCCACTGAGAGGAGGGAGGGAGCCAGTGGATGCGGGGTGGGGGGCTCAGCCCAAAGAGGCATCTTTCCCCCTCTCCCTCCCGGGCTCCCTGTGGCTCAGACAGCTGGCTTCTTAAATATTAATCATGGTCATTGAGATGCAAATAGCCAGCTGCATAGCTGGGACCAGGGCCCCAGGCAGCCCAGGTGCAGCTGAGCCGAGCCAGGAGGAACTGGCGACCTCCCCCGGGGACAGGGCGCTGGCGCAGTCTGGTGACCGGCTGTGGCTTCCCGGGCAGGTAGATGGCCCAGTACCAAAGGGTGTTCTGGTGGTGAAACAGGAGTTTGGAGGGCTTTGGCTTGCTGAGCAGTGTTATTTCAGGGTGGGGGTTGCACTTTACACCCAGCCTGCCTGGACTGTGGTCTTCCACCTTTGCTGCTTGCGTCACTGGGATGATTGGTGTATGTTGACTCTCAGCCCTTGGTTGAGATGGGGTGTCTTGTGAGTGTTGTGCCTGAGTTTTTTATTTTTGCTAGTCCTGCTTGAACTCAGGGCCTGAACACTGTCCCTGAGCTTCTTTTGCTCAAGGTTAGCACTCTACCACTTGACACAACGCCACTTCCGGTTTCTTCTGTGTATGTAATACAGAGGAATGGAACCCAGGGCTTCAGACTTGCTAGGCAAGCACTAAGCCACATTCCCAGCCCCTGGGCTAGTCTTGAACCACTTGCCTCCAGGGGCTAACCTCTCAAGTAGTTAGGATTATAGGTGTGTGCCACCATGCCTGCCAAGTGCTTTCTTCCTTCTTCAGGTGCTGGGGGTGGATCCTAAGGCTCCTCGCATGCTAGGCAGCCTCTACCACTGAGCCACCCCCCCCAACGCTTAAACTGATTGTGATACGGTATGAAGGCCCCACTTCATGCTTTGTATGTGGATCTAGTTTCCCAGCAACATTCACTGGTCTCAGAGCCCTTTCAAAACGCACCTTGCTGGACCAGCTGATGGCTGGTCCCTGGGCTGACTCCACTGTCCAGCAGCTGCCTGTTCTTTTGTTTTGTCCTTTTAACATAAGGTTCAGTGTGTAGCCTAGGCTGGTCTTGAACTCATGGTCCTCCTGCCTCAGCTTCCTGACTGCTGGGACTACAGGCATGTACCACCATGCCTGGCTTAGTGTGCCTACCAGTACCACAGAGTTCCAGTCACTGGCTTTCTGAGAAGCTTTGAAACCAGGAAGTAGGGGACCTCCAGTTTCACCCTCTTTCAAGATGGCTTACTATTGCAGTCCCTCACGAGCTTGAGACTCACAGGGTCCTGGGCTGCTGGCTCCTGGGCAGCCCAGTCCCGCTTCCTGGCTCCCTGCACTTACTCTGGCTGTTGGTGATGTGCTGCTGTAGCATTTTGTGGTTTTCTCAAAACCTCTCTGATATTCCCCCAGCTCTTCTGCTATAGCACGGCTGCCTCCTCATTTTACCCATTCTGAGGAGGGAGAAGCACTTGGGTGAGCGGCAGCCACACAGCACTCCCCACAGGTGGCAGCCCCGCCCCCTGCAGCAGGGCCCTCACAGGCTCCGCAGGGCCCCGTCAGGCCCACCCGTGTGCCTTGCTATTCCAGAGTCCTTGGGCCATCTCCTGCTGGCCCCATGTTCTGGAAGGTGAGTGACTATGCTGCTGGGTGTGGGCAAGCAGATGTCTGACTTGGTGTCTGAATTTTATCCCTCCCTCCCCCGCCTGCTGTGGGGCGATTGTAGGGAAGTGAGGAAGAAGGTGCCACTCAAGTGTTCTGGGGTTGGAAGGATGTAGTGGACATGCTATGGTCCTTCAGCAGGTCCAGTTTGCCTCGCATTGCTGTACTGCCCTTGCCACTGGAGCGAGGGGGAGCAGGAAGTCTACGTGGGCCTGGGCACAGGTGGCTGTGTGAAAGGACCTGTGACCCTGGTGTGTGTGGGGGGCGGGGAGGACATGCTGGCGCTCTGGCTGGGGTGACAGGGCTAGAGAATAGAGAGGGCTGTGTGTGCAGAAGGGAGAATGGGTGTGACAGGGCTGTGCTAGTCAGAGAGCAGAGGTCTGGGGTGCCACCTTGGGCCCTGTCCACCCTCTGGGGTGCGGGGCTCCCCTCAGAGCCTTGGCATCTCGAGTGAGCTCATCAGGTATCTGATGGTTCTGCTTTTCGGGGACCATGGGACCTGCCTTGCTAGGGATGGGCGGGCATGACGTGGGCCAGGCCTGCTCAGCCACTGTGGTTCTGTCCTGCCCACCTGAGGCCTCACTGGGTGCCTTTGACACCCGGTGGTGGGTCCCCACCCTCGCAACAGTATCACAGGACACAGACAGAAACATCAGCCTGCCTAGTGCCAGTGCCCACGCCTAGAATCATAGATCCAAGGTCTGCAGTTGAGACAGGCTGGCAGAATGGCCCTGGGACTCCAATTCAGCAGATGCACGTCTGCAGATGTGCTCAAGTTCCCAAGTTCAAGACCTGGTTTTGGGCACACACATGCGAAGTGGGGTGTGGGTGAGCTGCCCACAGGACGCAGGGTACAGGGTGTCTGAATGGTGACAGGGCCTTTCTGTGGCCTTGTCCACAGAGAACACGTTGCTCCAGACCCTCTGGCCTGCCAGGCCCGCGGGTTCGTATGTCTGCACTGAGCCTGCAGGGGCCACTTGGTGTCTGTCACCTCTTCTGGGCTATACCAGCTGCCACCCCTGCCTAGTCCCCCTTCCTCACCTCCCCTGCCGCCTGCCAGGCAGGCCCGGGAAGGGGGCCCAGGCCTGCCCGCGCCTCCCATACTGTGTGCCCTTGCCGAGCCCGGCTGTGCTCTGCAGACACAGGCGCCCTGTTCCCAGCCGGAACACCAGCTCTCTGTCTGCACCTGGGCTGGCTCCCAGGGGCCCGGGGTCCACACAGACCTGCACTGTGCCTCTGCTAAGCCCCTGCGCAGTGTGGCCGAGCCTTGGGCACATGATGGAGGGTGCTGGCTGCTGGCCGCCCCGTCAGCCAGGCGAGGGGGGGGGCGGGGAGTGAGTGTGGGCTCCCCAGGCCCTGCCACCCACTCAGGACTAGACAGTGCCTCTGGCATTGCTCCCCTGGGACCAGGCCACTGTCCCCACACTCCTGTCCTGGGCCACAGCCCTGCTGCAGGCCTCTGCAGGGATGGGATGGTGGCCGTGGGGTCATCCTCTATGCATTGCGCTGTGCTGCCAGCTGGGTGTCCAGGCGTGGGCTGAGGAACACGGGGACTCCATGTGGTGTGGTGTGGTCTCTGGCCTTTATTCCAGGGTGTCCCTAGATGGGCTGTGGCAGTGGCCACTCCCGTGCCTTGAAGTAGTTCCTCAGGTCCTCAAGGCGGAGAGGAGGGAAGTAGGGACCAATGCGCCTGCGCAGCCACCACTTGCCCTGGGCGGCGTGCTTGCCTCCCGGGCGGCTGAACTGGTACCGGTAGTGCTCTCCTCGGACCCACCTGCAGGACAGAGGACAGCCTGAAGCCCTGGCCACCAGTGTCACCACCCACCCCTCTCAGGTTGTGGCTTCCCAGAGGAGCTTTGGGTCCTCCCGTGTGTGAGGGCTGGAGATGTCTGCTACCTCACCTAGCTGGATTATATACACGTTTCTCAGAATTCTGATGACTTGTTAGTAGTGTGAAGTATCTCCCTTTGGAATTTTGCTGTGTGTATGCTGGTCCTGGGCTTGAACTCCGGGCGCTGTCCCTGAGCTTTCTCACTCAAGGCTAGCACTCTACCACTAGTCACAGCTCACTAATGGCTTTATCAGTTAGAGATAGCTCACGGGCTTTCCTGCCCAGGCTGACTTTGAACTGTGATCCTCGCATCTCAGGTGTGAGCCACCAGTGCCCAGCTGTGATTCTGCTTAAGTGGCTACTCACAGTACACTGTCTACTTCCCACAGTCTGCTGGTGTTCCTGACCATGGAAGTAAACTGCAGGAGCTCATTTCCTTTATCTGTCTCCCTCACTTGTCATTGTCTTGACCACCCCAGACTGGCAGAGCGGCGCCTCCCACGGGCTGCAGCTGCCAACTCCAGGGCAGGCAACACAATGTCTGCGCTTTGGTCTCCTCCCTCCTGGTGTCCACTGTGCTCAACACAGAACTCAACACTTGCGGTGACAGGTCTGGTGCCCTCTTGTGGGGTGGGGTGGCGCACAGCTCCTCATCCAGCGCCGCCCTGCTGGCCGTGGGCTGGGCCACATGCTGTCTTGTA
Source organism: Dipodomys merriami (assembly GCF_024711535.1). Taxonomy (NCBI): domain Eukaryota; kingdom Metazoa; phylum Chordata; class Mammalia; order Rodentia; family Heteromyidae; genus Dipodomys; species Dipodomys merriami. Next base: position 1,336,805 of record NW_027202682.1, read on the forward strand.
CCTTGGCTGCCCGCCGGGCAGGGTTGCGAACCCCTGCTGATTGCACAGCCTTCGCTGCCTGAGGTTTTCAAAGTTTAGTGAACTTTGGTTTAAATTTCTTTGGGGTCTACATAGTTTATTGGCCATAAGTATGTGCCTTTTGTTAAATTTGGAAAGGTTTTGGCCATTGCTTTTTTTGGTAGTACTGGGCCTTAGGAAGTCCAAACTTGGGGCCTCGATTGCCAGGCAGGCCGATTGCCCGTGTTCTGGTTGTTTCCCTTGTGTTTGCCTGGGTTGGCTTGCGACTGGCTGCTCTGGGCCTGTCTCTGGGTGCTGGGATGACATGAAAGCGTGCGGCTGCTCCTAGTGGGGCCTTGCACGCTTGCAGGGCCTCCTGTTTACACCTCCCCTATTGATGGGGTAGCAGGAGTGTGCTGCCCTGCCCCTTCCAGCTCTGTGCCTTTCCTGTCTCCCCCTGGGGACCTTGGTGACCCATTCAGACCTCTTCACAGACCTCAGGCTCTGAGCTCTGCTCACTTGGGGCCAGTGTCTCCCTCTGCTCAGTTGGCTCATTGCCTTTTCCTGTCTCCAGCCCCCATCTTCCCTCCTTGCCTCTGCTCAGTGCGGTCGTGTGGCCACGACACTTTAGATCTCAGCCTTTCTTTCCTCTGACACAGGTCTTCCTGGGCTGACTGCGGTTCTCAACGGTGACTGTGGTGTGTCTCTGAGCATCTGCACAGAGTTCCCACTCTGCTGTTACTTCCAAGTCTTCTGGTTGTTGGTATGACAGGTGGTTTTTCGTTTTGTGGCCATGAGACAGTGTCTTTTGTCACTGGTGAGGAGTGTGCTGCCAGCTGGTCCTCAGTGAACCTTGTTACTGCAAGAAGTGAGCATGCACCACCCTGGGGGGGGGGGACAATGCGTCACCACGGGAGGAGATGTGTCGCCGTGGGAGGTGATGCGTCCCCGTGGGGAGGTGAGGATGTGTCACCGTGGGGAGGTGAGGATGTGTCACTGTGGGGAGGTGATGCGTCCTCACGGGAGGTGAGGATGCATCACTATGAAGAGGTGAGGATGTGTCACTGTGAGGAGGTGATGCATCCTCGTGGGAGGTGAGGATGCATCACTGGGGAGGTGAGGATGCGTCGCTATGGGAGGTGATGTGTCACCGTGAGGAGGTGAGGATGCGTCCCAGTGGGAAGTGATGTGTCACTGTGGGGAGGTGAGGATGCATCACTATGAAGAGGTGAGAATGTGTCACTGTGAGGTGAGGCATCCTCATGGGAGGTGAGGATGTGTTGCTGGGGTGGATGCACTGTGGTGGGAGGCGCAGGGTCTTGGCCTCTGCTTACTCTCCACCGTGGGGTGGGGCTCCGTGCAGTCCTTTCTGGCTGTGGGCTCTTTGGCCATGTGCTGGCGTTTCTGAGTTCCTGCTGCTTCATCTCCAGCAACGAAGCAGGGGGAGAGCCAGGTGCTCGCCTACATTTTGGGGTCTTGGAGGGCCCGAGGTCTCCAAGGTGCCTCCCTCCCTGGCCTAGCGCTGTGCGGGCCTTGTGTGCTGTGGCTGGGATGTCAGCCATCCTTCGAGGAGCACCAAGGCAGCGTTCACTCCTCTTCCACTGCTCTAGGAAAAGGAACGCTCCTGGTGGCCAGGCTGTGGTCAGCCCCGCACCCTGGCACTGGCGAGAACAGGCATCCGCACGCAGCTCCTGAGAACACACGGGCGCCGCAGAGGGCCACGTGCTCCCTGGCGGCTCAGACTGCACAGCTGCCTGCGTGTCCCTGCACCTACCCCAGCCACGCCCAGGAGCTGCCTCACACCTCCTTTCCACAGCAGTCTCCCCTGGTGGACAGGGCCGCGGGCAGGGCAGGCCTGGCCCGGCAAGCTGGGGACGCGTGCCCACGTCCAGGCATGCCACTGGCCACAGGGCAGGGATTCTGTGCAGCCTTGCCTGGGAGGGCAGCTGCCCCCAGAGGGTGCCGGCGTCCCTGAGGCTGGCCCCGGAGGGGCTATGGACAGTGCCCCCTGGCTGGGGTGCCATCCTGGGCGCAGCTGCCCCGCAGCCCTGCCTGCCAAGCCCGACAGCTGGGGAGCTCCAGGGCACAGCTGTCCCCAGGCTCCTCCAGGGAAAACAGGAATGCGTCCTGTCAGAGTTAAGAGCCCGCAGGGAGGGGGGCGGCCAGCCCAGGCCTGCTGTCCTCATTTGCGCTGGAACTAGGTTCCATACTACGGAGCAGAGTGCTCAGCCCCCTTGGAGGCTGCACAGGCCCTGCTCTCTGGTTGTGGGCTCCTGGTGGCCCCCCCGCCCTCCCCCCCCAGTTCCTACTCTTTTCCAGCCCCTGGCTCCTAGGACTCGTCCTTCCACAGCAAGTCAGGCCCCCAGTATCTTCCTGTAGCTCTCACTGCTGTCACCAGGGCCCCCGATCTCCATCTTCCTGTTCCCAGCCCCCTAAATGCTCACGCTCCCCCGTCTCTGGCTCCTGCGGTCCCTCCAGCTGGCCTGATCTCCACTGGGTCAGGCGCACAGCAGGCTCTTGGAGGGCAGGCCCTGCCGCTCTGCCCGGCCTCCTGGACACTGGCGGGTATGGTGCAGAGCAGCTGTGGGGCAGCTGTTGAGCGAGGCGATGGGCCTCTTCCAACCAGGGGCTCTGGAGACCAGTATCGTACAGAGGGGCCCTGCTCCTCTGTGAAGAGCTGGTGGAGGCTGTGGGGCAGGCGGCCCGCCTTACCTGGGAGGGGCCCGGCCCTCAAAGGGGTTGAGGGCCAGCAGGGACAGGGCCTCAGCATCATTGGCCAGGAGCTTGCCCGCCAGGTGGAGGATCCACTCGTTGTGCTCGTAGGTCTGGGAGGAGAGGCGGTGCCGTGAGGGCCACGTGTGTCCAGGCGCAGCTCCTCCTGTCCCCCGGCTCCGCCCTGCCGCAGGCTGTCAGTGCCATGCTAGCCTCTGGGGCTGCCTGCTTCCCGCTCTGCCCGGGGGCCTGACTTCACCTCCCTGCAGGTGCCACGCTCAGCTGTTTCAGTCCTGCTGGAGGTCTGGCCACCTGCTGGGCCTGGCGTCCCTCTGCCCAGAGGGTGCTGTGGTGTCTTCATCCTGTACTCGAGTGACCTCCACAAGGGCAGGGTCCTTGTGAGCCAGACGGGACCCTGTCAGGTGGACTTGGGCCCGGCTGGTCCTGGTGACCCTCCGGTGAAAGGTGACCTCCTTGAGTCCTCTTCCCTCCCTGACTCCCACAGTCTCGTGGCTTCTGTGGTATGGGACCGATGGAAGCCTGCGCGACCACTCGGGCCTAGAAGGGAGGACATGCTCACCTGGAAGGCGGCGAACCACATGAGCCAGTCCAGGCGGTAGTGGTAGGGGGAGATGAGGCAGGGCCGCCTCCAGGGGTCGCCCGGCTTGCATCTGAACTCGTAGTCCTCCCACACGGCATCCGGCGCGCTGGCGTTGGGGCTGGCCGTGCCCTGCAGGATCACCTCCGTCCGCTCCTTGGTGATGCTGGGGAGTCAGCAAGGCCATGGGTCATGGCAGGGCCACCCCGTGGTGTGGGGAGGGGGCAGGGGGCACGGGTGATGCTGGGGAGTCAGCAAGGCCGCGGGTCATGGCAGGGCCACCCCGTGGTGTGGGGAGGGGGCAGGGGGCACGGGTGATGCTGGCATCTTGCACACTTCCTCCAGGTGGGCTGAGTGCACAGGCAGACCAAGGCACGGAGGGCACGGGTGCAGGCTGGCTGTACCTTCCGAAGGCCCCGTAGGTGTTGACAATCCTGAGCGGACTGAAGGAGGTGTTCATGACCTGCTTGGAGCTCAGCAGGTTGAGGACCACGGGCACGCTGAGCCAGGCCACCAGGGCGCCCAGCGCCAAGTTGACCAGCTGCCGCACCCTGGAGCCTGGCCGGAGGGGAAGAGTCTTCAGCAGGGGTCCTGGCCCTAGGGGGGGCAGTCTCACCAGAGGGAGACAGCATTCTCACTAGTGGGGTCCTAGCCTGAGGGGGAGGCACCCCCATTAGTGGGGCCCCAGCCCAAGAGAGGAGGCGCTCGATCAGCAGGGTCCAGCCTATCCCTGGGGGCCCTGGCTTCCGTCCTCCCCTCTGGGCCCAGGGACAGGCCCCACTGGCCGTGCAGGGGCCTCCCACAGTGTGGCCGTGAACCTCCCGGGGGTTGTGTGACATGTTCCCCGGGCAGGTTTTCGCTGGGACCCCACGTCTACACACAGCATCCCTCCCAGGTGCGGGGGCTCACGCCGTTCTGGGGGTGGCAGTCCCGGCTTCCCTGTGGGCACGAGGTAACCGGCTAGGTCTCACTTACCGTGAGTCGGCCATGGCCGGGCCCCGCGAGCCCCCTCCTGCTGCATCCTCAGGACACGGTCTTTGAGGCCCTGTGGCCCGGAGGGAAACAGGGAGCCCAGCGCCATGTCATCGAAGCAGGCGAGGCTGGGCACCATGGTCAGCCAGTTCAGGAAGCTCAGGTTCCCGCTGAGGATGAGGACCACCTGTATGGGGTGCAGGCCCGAGTACAGCCTCCTGCCTCCACCCCCACCTGGCCCTGTGGGAGCGTGCGGCTCCCCCAGGACCCTGGTCACGGCACAGCCATCTACAGTGCGTCAGGCCCAGCCAGACCTTGCCACGGTGACTCCTGAAGGCAGCCCAAGGCCGAGTCTCGCTCTGAAGTTTCAGGGCCCACGCCCAGCCTGGGACCCCTGGATGAGAAGCCCCAGAAACTTGAGGGCACACGCAGGAGCTCTCACGGGGCTGGTGACAGCAGCTGGTTGGCTGGGGCCACAGGCCTGGGACCCTTTTCAGTAACTGCACTGGCCCAGTCCTGGAGTGATCCAAAGTACAGCCCAGGACCGCACAGCAGTGAGTGACCACAGAGCCCCCGTCCCACAGCAGTGAGTGACCACAGAGCCCCCGTCCCACAGCAATGAGTGACCACAGAGCCCCGTCCCACAGCAATGAGTGACCACAGAGCCCCCATCCCACAGCAGTGAGTGACCACAGAGCCCCCGTCCCACAGCAGTGAGTGACCACAGAGCCCCCGTCCCACAGCAATGAGTGACCACAGAGCCCCCGTCCCACAGCAATGAGTGACCACAGAGCCCCGTCCCACAGCAGTGAGTGACCACAGAGCCCCCGTCCCACGGCAGTGAGTGACCACAGAGCCCCGTCCCACGGCAGTGAGTGACCACAGAGCCCCGTCCCACGGCAGTGAGTGACCACAGAGCCCCCGTCCCACAGCAATGAGTGACCACAGAGCCCCCGTCCCACAGCAATGAGTGACCACAGAGCCCCGTCCCACGGCAGTGAGTGACCACAGAGCCCCCGTCCCACAGCAATGAGTGACCACAGAGCCCCCATCCCACAGCAGTGAGTGACCACAGAGCCCCCCGTCCCACAGCAATGAGTGACCACAGAGCCCCCGTCCCACAGCAGTGAGTGACCACAGAGCAGCCCTGTCCCACAGCAGTGAGTGACCACAGAGCCCCCCTGTCCCACAGCAGTGAGTGACCACAGAGCCCCCCGTCCCACAGCAATGAGTGACCACAGAGCCCCCGTCCCACAGCAATGAGTGACCACAGAGCCCCCATCCCACAGCAGTGAGTGACCACAGAGCCCCCGTCCCACAGCAGTGAGTGACCACAGAGCAGCCCCGTCCCACAGCCCAGGACCCTCAAAGCAGTGGGGCGATCGGTCCACAGAGCAGCCCTGTCCCCAGCCCGGGGTACTGCTGGGTTTTCTTGATCACTGCAGAGGAAGTCACATGGTGTCTCTAGGGAGCTGTGAGGGTCACTCTGTGAGGGCAGTGTCCCAGGCCCGTGTCACACGTTCTATGATGGACAGACGCCGCTGTGTGGACATTGCCAGACGACCCTCTAAAGGGGCGTCACGGCTGGCCAATGGGACATGGGCCCATAGTCACTCTCTAAGCACTCCCAACACTTGAAGCTGCACCATCCCAACTCTGGCAGGCTGGAGACTTGGACAGATGTGAGCGACAGGGCTGGCCCAGGCCGTCTCCTGGGGTGCTGTTGAGGATACCCCGGCATCCGGGAGCAGCACCAGTTCTTCTCTGTGCCATGGGGCATGGTGTGTAGTCAGTGCAGGGGAGGGGAGGCAGGAGCTCTCGCCGCAGAATCAAGCCTCGGGATGTGTGAACATCCCTCCCCGTGAGCCTCTCCCTGCTAGGGGCCAGGCCCTGGAGGCACATCTAACTGCCGCTGGCCAGGCTGGGGTGGCCGGTGAGGACGCAGCTAGGAGTCCTATAGGAGCCAGTGTCCAGCACTTGGGGCAGTAGGGGCCTCCAATGTCGGTCCTGCCTATGTCCACCTGTGTAAGTCTTCAAGAGCACTGTGCCAGGAATCCTCAGGCCACCCAGGGTGACGGGATCCGCTGTGGGAGGGGTCACAGAGGTGGTGAGCACCAGCCTGGCTTCCGACCCGTGCAACGTGGCTGGCTGGCCGCCCTATAAGCCCACCTCGACCGCTCACTGCCTGAAACGTACACACAAGGAGGAAAGGCAAGTCACAGAAACTTGGGACTGCTCACACCCGTGAGCCCCTGGCGGCACCAGCTCACAGCATGCCTCAGACCTGAGCTTTCTCCTTTCCTCTGCAGAGCAAATGAGAAATGAGTTCATCTTCTCAGGATGCCACATGCAAGTGGCTGCACATCCAACCCCTCAGCCAAGGCTCGGGCTCGTGGTGCTCTGGGAAGGGGAGGCCACGGCTCCAGGTTATTGCTGGGCCCGTGACTCATGCAGTGTTAGAGTAGGGTCAGAGGTTTGGTTCTGCCAGGCAGGAGCTGGACCCTCTGTAGCCCACGTAACGCAGGATACCTAAACAGGACACCTGTCCCGAGATGTCTGGCTGTGGGCCCGCAGGACCTGACTGCTCCATCGGGGACACCAGGGAGGCCTCTGGCAGCGCCTCCTGGACCTGGGACGGCAGAGGCAAAGACACAGACCGCGGCATGCAGTGTGAGGCCTTGTGTGCACAGGGACCGGAGGAAGGGGGGTGCCTTCTGGCCAACAAGACTTCAGAATGCGCACACAGTGAGCACTGTGTGTACACCAGGGCTGGCGCTCACACGGGGGCTTTGTGACTGGCGACCCAGTCCCACACACTCCTGTGAGCTCGCCGTGAGATCCTGAGAGCAAGTGTCCGGAGGACAGCACTGACTTGCAGCTAAGGTTAACACACGGACACCGGGGCCAAAGAGCAACATCAGGAATAGGGAGGAACCTAAACCTAACAAAGAGCGTCAGAATAGGCACGGGAAATGGGCATGTGGTCTACACATCCACCACCAGGAACGGGACACATGGGTGGGGGGTGGCCCTGGGCAGAAACACAAGACCCTGCCAGCGCTGGTCACGTGCCAGAAGCACCCTGGGGGCGCTCCTGGACTTGCTGGTAGAGGGGCTCTGACAGGAGCTTGTTTCCAAGGACCCCCTGCCGGGGCGGGGGCCTGGCCTGGAGAAGTAGGCCCCACAGCAGAGGCGGGGACAGGACTGGTTCTCACAGAGCTGTGTAGAAGCCCCATGACAGGTTGCACAGCTAGACAGAGAGCGGCCATGCTCGGGGTCAGCCCTCCAGACTCGCTCTGCTTCCTCTTTCCTCTGGCCACAGCACAGAGCTGGGCCTGAGAACTCCACAGGGATCTTCCCTCCCTCGGTCTTCAGTGCGGCCGGGCCCAGCACTGCACGTCTGCCGGCGACAGGTGCCCGGACCCCAGAGGAAGGGGGGTGTGAGGCGGCGGATCTTACAGGGCCGGCCCCGGTTCCCACAGAGGACATGGCAAGACACAGGCCCCAAGAAGTGGGTCTGAGCTCTGACAAGCCACAGTCAGGCAATGACCAAGAAACCTAGGCCAGATGGACAGGCATGCCCACCTGCAACAACATGCCACTGGCCTGAGGCTGGTGCTCAGGTGAGGGAGACCATGCTCAGAAGCCAAGAGCCACCAAATCCAGAGACGCAGGAGCCAGGCCTGAGGCGGGGCGGGGGGTGTCTGCTGCCCTGCAGAGAAGCCGTGTACTCCACAGCGACACCCTGGCCACGTGTGCGGGCGGACCCTCTAACCTCAGGCAGGAGAACCCTGCTCAAGGCCAGCCCGGGCAACGTGTCTCGGAAAAGGGAAAATACAGGATATCGTATTTTATCGCATTTGGCTCTGGTGGGGGTGCCACTAGGACTGGGTCCCGACGGTGCAGGGAGCTGGCGGGGCCCCAGGCCTCCTGCCCTTCCCACAGGCCCCCGGCTAGCCGGCGGGTCTGCGGCAGGAGCCCTCCAAACAGCTGTGTAAATGGAGCGTGGGCGGCGGCGAGCACGTGAGCATCCATCCTCCCAGAGGAAGGAACGGCAGCCTACGCACCAGGAGGTGGGAAAGGAGTGGAGAGCAGAGTGCAGGCTGTGGGGAGGGAGGCTGTGGAGGATGGGGTGCCGTGGAGGGAGTGGGGGAGAGTAGAGTGGAGGATAAGATAGAGTAGAGGAAGTGGGGGATTCTGTAGAGTGGAGGACAGGGTAGAGGTAGGGCGTGAGGGATAAGGTACAGTGGAGGGAGTGGGGGTGGAGGTAGGGAGAGGGGGACGGGGCAGAATGGCGGCGGTGGGGAGGGAGTGGAGGCCGCATCCCTAGATGGGTGCGGCAGAGTTGTGCACACTCTGAACTCCGGGAGGGCAAAGGCCGCCCGGGCCCAGACATGCCCGCTGTGGGGACAGGATGGATGCCTGGCACACTCTGCCCATCACCACCTTGCCCCACACAGTGTGGGCTGAGGACGCCAGGGGTGGTGGACCAGCCAGCCACCCCGCTGACCCCCCCACATCGTCGTGGATGTCCTGCCACCCTGTGGCCTCCTTGTAGGGGCCGTGAGCTGCTCACGTCGGCCCTGGCACACCCGGGAGTGTTGCTGAGGAACTGCACACAAGTCTGCGTTCCGGTGGCTGAAGCTTCCTAGCACGCAGGGGCCCCCAGCCCCCGACACCAGTTTTGTGTACTAGGACACCCTGCCTCTCGGTTCTGGTCCAGCAGTGTCTGCTCATCTGCAGAAGCAAGGAATGGGGCGGTGGGAGAGTTCACAGCCCCAGCCCTGGTTTGGAGTCTGCAGGAGAGCCCTTGCTTCTCCCTGAGCCGCGTGTCCAGCAGTGCCCAGGCTTCGCAGCGGACGTCGGGAGAGGCAGGTGAGAACCACTGGCCGGGGCCTGAGGGGCCAGGCTGGAGCCTCTGTGCCGTGCCTGTGCGCTGGCAGTGCCCCACACGGACGGTCGCTGGGACCGATGGCACATGCGTGGGACGTGCGCACTCAAAGACGCGGGAAGCCAGCCCGAGTGGCACCACCCAGCGTAGTCCCAGCTGCGTGACGTTTACAAGGCGGGGCTTGCTCTGACGCGGTCCCGGCCCAGGACACCCACTCCGCTTGCTCGCCGTGACCCTGGTCTGCACATCTCTGAGCTCCAGGGCCACAGGCTGCAAAACAGCCCCGGGCAGCGCGGCCGGGGCAAGGCCACGGAACTTTTCTTTCCCTGCCAGACGTGCCCATGGAGGCGGTGCTCCATCGAGGGAGGGGTGAGCTGGAGGCCAGGCCTCAGAGCCCGTTCTAAAGTTGTATCCACCGTTGGATACATGTAGAAACCGCCGGAAAGCACAGATGCTCCGGAGAGTTCTCCCCAGCCGCTGCAGGCTCTGTACAGAGGGGTGTGGGGTGGCCCCCCCCCACACTGGCAACCATGCCAGATCCCACACTAAACCCTGGTGAGGTCACCCCAGCAATGGCAGGGCGTCCACGCCCCAAGGGAACACATTCCAGGGGGGCTTGGCCCAGGGAGAGGAGTGCAGACGCAAGACACTGAAAGCCAGCCCAGCAGAGAAGCGAGAAATCCCGGCACACACGGCGACAACAGATGGTGACCCTGGGGTCGGGGCAGAGCCCTCCGGAGAACTTGCCAGACCTGGGACGGGGAGGTGGACACAGCAGCGAGGAGGCGGGGCCTGCCACCCCTCCAGGGACAGGGCCACCGGTTCTGGCTGTTCTATGAGCGTCAAGCACAAGGGGACTGTGTGCCTGGCCCAGGCCAGCGCAGAGCGCAAGCCCTCGTGCGGAGTGGGGCAGGGGGCGGGGGAGGGCTGCTGGGAAGCCCCGGGCGGCTTCGGGGGCCATGGGCGTGGCCTACCTGGAACAGGATCTGCAGCGCCCCGTGTATGAGGCACGGCCGGCGCCCGAGGAACACCAGGAAGGGCACCAGCAGCTCCACGACGTGGTTGCCAAGCGTCTCGAAGCGGTGGAGCCACCAGGGCGACCGGTGCAGGTAGTAGGCCAGCGGGTTGGGCACGGGCTGCGTCTGCAGGGACAGGGGCTGTGAGCCCTGGGGGACCCCAGAGGGTTCTGTGGGAAGCAGTTTGAAGCAAAGCTAGTTCTTTGCTTTAAAACCACTTCCATCCACCCTGGAGTTGGAGTGTACCTCTAAACCGAGTGTGCTCAAACTGGGGGTGAGGGACCCAGAGAGCGCCGTCTGCTCCCTGGGAGGAGCAGTGGGCAGCGTCTCGGCCCAGCCACCACACCTGCGGCCCCCTCAGGCCCAGCGGGGCCCTCCTGAGGGGGTTCCAGGGGCCTTGAATAAACAGCAGAGATAAACTGAGGCAAGTGTCAGCTGTCTGTGACAGGGAGGAAGGGTGGGTGGGGATGAGGGTCTGTCTCAGGTCCCCCTCACCACAGGGCTCAGCAGCGCATGCTGCCGTGGGGCCGGGCCCTCCAGGCCTCAGATCTGTCTTGCAGAGGATAAACCACTAGCTGGCGGGCCCGAGCCCAGCTTTCTACTCCCCGTGCTGTGTGCCCCGGGTAGCGATGGCCATCTAGGATGACAGGCAGAGGCCGTCCATGGCCTCCTCACATCACCTTCCCTGATCGCAGACTCCAGACAGCCCGAGCCACACGTGGAGCCACGGGCCTGGCTGCTGTGCACGTCTGAAATACTATCACTTGAAGGGATTGGGGTAAAGACAAACGCATTGTATTATGTGTGCATAACCCTAAAATGGCCACAGAAATTCAATAATTATAAAGCCAAGATGTCATGAAAATATTAAGTCCATCCAAAACAAGGCAGAAAAGGTGTTTTTTAAAGGCAAAAAAAGAAGATGGGGAAAGTAGAAAAGAAGCAGAGAGGGGCTGGGAAGGCGGCTCAGTGGTAGAGCGCTCGCCTGGCAGGCGTGAGGCCCTGCGTTCCATTCCTCAGCACCACATGAGCAGAAAAAGCTGGAAGTGACGCCGTGGCTCAAGTGGTAGAGCACTAGCCTTGAGCTGAAGACCTGAGGGACAGCACCCAGGCCCAGAGTTCAGGACCCACCACTGACCAAAAGAAAAACAAAGCAAAGCAGTGAGGGCCACACACCGACATCAAGGCGTGCCTGTGTCATTCGAATTTGAGGCACACGATGTCAACGTGGGATAAAAAATGACTCAGCTTTGTGCTGCTCGCGGCAGGGCGCTTCGGACGCAGCGGCAGCCAAGGCTGGGGGCAGGGAGCCGCTGGGCCGGCCCCCCTCGCAGAGCGGGTTTGGGGCAGCCTGGCATGTGGGAGGGATGTGCAGGAGCAGAAGCCCCTGCCAGCAAGGGCCGCCCCGGGGCTTCTGCAGGCGCTCGGGGAGCCAGGACCGACCGGCAGGCCCTGGTCAGGTTCCGAGACGCAGGCCGCCCACCTTCAGCCCTCAGGGGGAGCCAGGACCGACCGGCAGGCCCTGGTCAGGTTCCGAGACGCAGGCCGCCCACCTTCAGCCCTCAGGGGGAGCCAGGACCGACCGGCAGGCCCTGGTCAGGTTCCGAGACGCAGGCCGCCCACCTTCAGCCCTCGGGGGGTGCCAGGTGCAGCTGCAGAAGGGGGCTTCCCCACCCTGCCCGGGATGGCTCCCTGCCCCTTGCAGACCAGGCCTGGCCCAGGGGAGCAGCCTCCGGGTCTGTCTGCAGGAACTGAGGAACTGAGACCCAGGCCTGGGTTGGGGCGAGGAAGGGGAGACCTGGGGCGCCGTGCCGGGGCGGCAGGTCACACGTAAGGGAGACAGCCCCAGTAAGGGGGGTGCAGCCTGCCCCAGCACTGGACGGACAAGGAAAACCAAAGCTACCACTGGATTCGCAATCCGCGTGGCCCAGCCAGCAAGGGGGGCGGGGGGACACTGTGCAGGTCAGTTCATGACCTGAGGTCCACCCAGGGGAGGCCCGAGGGAAGGGGGAGGCGCAGAAGTCCACAGGGCTGGCGCGGCCGCTGTCTGAGCTCACCTCATAGTGGAAGTCCATGCAGGTGAGGTCCCACCAGCACCGATCTCCCCGGACCTTGATGAGGCCCTGCGGAGAGAAAGAGCAGACAGCAGAGTGAGGCCACACACGGCTGGCCACGGAGGACGGAGCCGTGAGGACGGACACGGCCGGCCACAGAGGACGGAGCCGTGAGGCGAGGGACTGGGATGTCTGCTTTGTCCTCTGTACCACCCTGAGCCTCGTCGGATGAGCAGGAGTTCACAGTTCGCTTGGGGGGCCAGCGAGGCTCTGCTCTCTGACTCTGTGGTGCTGGGGAGCTGGGGTGCACACCAGGGCTTCACGCAGCCTCTCCCTCAGCTTGCTTGCTCTACCTCATGAACCATGCCTCCAGTTTGGCATTTTGCTGGTTAACTGAAGATAAAGACTCGGGACGTCTCTGCCTAGGCTGGCTTTGAACCGAAACCACTCAGATCTCAAGCCCCGAGCAGGTAGGATTACAGGTGTGAGCCACCGGTGCCAGAATTCCTTGCTTTCTTTAATGCTGGGGTGGATGGGCCGGCGGGAGGGGAGGAGAGCTGACTGGCTCACGTGGATGGACAGAGAGCCGTGAGCGCTGACATGCTTCAGACGGGGAGTTGTGTGCGCGCCCACGTGGGCGCATCACCGTGGCCCGCCCCCCGTGCAGCCCGCGCGGGACAGTAAGCCGAGGCCTGCCTGGCATCCCTCACAAGGCAGCGGGGTCTCACGTGTGCCCTGGGTGCGGGGACGCGGCTGCAGGTGCTGGCGGTCAGGTTGTGCAGCCAGACCAGCAAGGATCAGACAAGACGCAGGCTGTGGAGCAGGTTTCTGCCCAGCAGTTGTGCTGGCCACCACGCGATGTCCAGAGGACCAGCACGCCTCCACTCCCCTTCTCTTGTACATGCTCCCAGAACCTCACCTGGAGACCCAGCCCACCTCAATCTCTGCACCTTCCATACTAGGCAAGCCGGAAGGAGAGGAACAGCCTCGCAGAATTCGCTGAGGCTCCACCAGACGGTGAGCACCCCTCTTACACAGCCAGACGGTGAGCACCCCTCTTACCACAGCCACATCTCCATCCCCACGTCTACCCATCCACCTTCCATTTAATCATTCTGTCATCCATCTGTCCACCTGCCATCCGCTCATCATCCATCCATCCATCCATCCATCCACTCATCATCCCCCACCTATCCATCCATCTACCTACTCATCACCCCCCATCTACCACCTTCCATCTACTCGTCACTGTCATCCAGCCACCGTCCACCCATCTTCTACTACTCAGCCGTCCCCAGCATCGTGTGTCCATCCATCATCCACTCGCCTTCTGTCCTTCTCTCAGGTCTGAGCCTGAGTCCAGGCTGACGCAGTGAGGCTCAGAAGGAAGCTGGGGTGGCTGAGAGCCCTCGCTGGGCCAGGCAGTGCGTGAGTGACCAGACAGCGGTGTCTGCAGCTGCCCAGTAAGTCAGCCTGCACAGGGCAGGGCAGTATGCAACTGGACTGGCCAGGGGCGGAGCGGGGCCGGGCCGTACCGCGGTGCCGCCCCCCAGTGTAATGCAGACACAGCCCAGTGTCTACGCAAGCACAGGGGTGTCCTGCGGGAGCAGGCGTAGTCACGTGGGCCGCACCTGAGGGCCACGTCCCCCCCAGCAAGCACAGGGAGCCACGTGTGGTGCGGGGCGCTGAGCGGGGCTCCTGTCCCGGAGCTGTGCTATTAATAAAGCCTTGCTGCATGAGTTGCTCTGACAACCAACCACCTCCTGGAACACAGAGAGCTCAGATCACCAAGCCCCGGAATCGGCGGCTGGCGGCAGCCCCTGCCTTGCGTGTGGGGGGCTCGTGAACATGGGTCTGGACACGTCAGGTAGGCTGGCTGCCACGACAGGAGGGCGCCCCTCCTGTCCCAGGTGGCAGAGCTGCCGGCTTGTGAGGAAACGCACGCACGGGCCCGACGCTCAGCGCCACCCGCCCGGTGCCCCGGAACCCGCACGCACCCGCGTCCCCCAGGGAGAACGGATGACGAAAACGTCAAAGCCAGGCTGATAAGAGGCGCTAAGAGCCGGGCGTCTGGGGACGGAGGGCACGTGCGCCCGCTGCTCCACAGGATTTCCCACGGGTCCTTTCCCCGGAGCAGTGTGAGAGGAACAAAGGCTTCTTTGAGCCCTTTCAACCCAAAATTAATTTTGAAAAAAAATGGCCGAGGTGGGTCCTGACGTGCCAGATGCGCAGGGAGCGCTGACCTTCCACCGGCCACTTGGACAGAGTCAGTGGGGTGCTGGCCCCTCCCAGGCCCCCAGACCTCAGGCACCAAGAGAAAGTGGCCCTGATGCCCCAAGAGCTCTTGACCGGAGGCCGTGCGGCGTGGCCAAGAGCGCTGCACCTGCGGCTGAGTGAGGGTCGAGGCGCCCGGGGCGGGGCGGGAGCCCGAGCGGGGGCCGAGGTCAGGACGCCGAAGGCGTCAGAGGCCAGAAGAAAGCCCCTTTTCTTCGGTTGTGCCCACGCTAATGCAATAAAACGAATGAGGCTGATTGCTCTCATCCTGGAGCAAGGGCGCCAGGCCTTCGGTTTGATCCCCTCTGCTCAGGGACGTGCCGCATTCCGACGTTTATTCCATTACACTTGATGTGATTTCACAGAGGCACTTGGAGGCTGAGGAGCTGCCCGGAGGCTGCAGGCCTTCCTCCTCACTCTTCCTCGCTAATGGTGACTCCCGCTGCTCGCTGACTGGTCACACCACCCACGGCGCACACCCACCACAGCCAGAGCTTCCCGGAGTGCCGGGGGCAGGGGTCACTGGCCCAACAAAGGCCCAAGATCCAAAATATACAGGGAGCTCAAGAAACGAATCCCTCCCAAACCTAACAAGCCAGTCACTAAGTGGGCAAGGAGCCAAAGAGAGACTTCTCAGAAGAAGAGGTAAGAATGGCAAAGAAACACGTGAGGAAATGTTCACCATCCCTGGTTGTGAAGGAAATGCAAATAAAGACAACCCTGAGATACCACCTTACCCCAGTCAGAATGTCCCACATCCACAAATCAGCCAACGACAAATGCTGGAGGGGATGTGGAGAAAGAGGAACCCTATTACACTGCTGGTGGGAATGTACACTCATACAACCACTTTGGAAAGCAGTCTGGAGGGTCCTTAGAAAGCTAAAGATTGACCTCCCTTACGACCCAGCCATACCACTTCTAGGCATCTACCCTGAACAACAGGAACCAATATACAAGGACGCGTGCACCTCCATGTTTATTGCAGCACTGTTCACAATAGCCAGGATATGGAAACAACCCAGATGCCCCACCACAGATGAATGGATCCAAAAATTGTGGTATCTATACACAATGGAATATTATGCAGCCATTAGAAATGACAAAATAATGGCATTTGCAGGGAAATGGATGGAGCTAGAAGGAATCATGTGGTGAGTTAAGCCAAGATCAGAGAGATAATGCAAGTTCTCCCTGATTTGAGAAAGTTAGATCTAAAACACACTGGGTTACGACAAACTGCACAAAACTCCAAATACAGTGACACTGAAGGACAGAATCACCAAGTTGTAATACCCAAGCACCTCTTCATACGGAAATAAACTAATACACATACTGAAAAACAAAGCCAAAGATAAGGAAACAAAGGACTTGTTCTTAACCTGTCTTTTTGTTTTCAGATGACTCTGGATTCTGTACCTGGCCCTGGGTGTGTACACGTGCACATCTGAGGGAAGGTGGGGGGGGGCACAGAATCAGCAGAAAATGGGTGAAAACGTGCAGCAAAGGGGCCGGCGGCCCTGGACACTAATGCACGTGAACCACGCAACTTGTGGGCGAAGATGGGGGAGAGAACGAAGAGGAACAGATGACAGGGCAAAAGGCAAGGAGTGTGCACCTCACCTGTTACATGTAAAGGTCACCCCTAAAACAATAAACATTTAAAGAAGAAAACTGACACCTGAAAAAAATACAATGAAGAACAGTTTTGATCTAATAAAATGGTCTGGCGCGTGCTGCGGGAGTCCCTGCCCACCCGGGGACCGGGAGCCTCTTACAGCCTGCTGGTGACAGGGACCAGTGCGCCCTCACCGGAGCACCCCGTGTGCAGCGTGCCTGCCCACCCAGCCCTGCCCACCCCCCACGCGGAGCGTGCCTGACTGCCCACCCAGCCCCTGTGCCAGACGCAGCAGCAGCAGCAGCAGGAGGCGCGGTGGCGGTGGCTCCACCCTGCAGCCCGGCCAAGCTGACGTGAGAGGGCTGTGCTACGACCCACTGGAGACAAAACTCACATCTGTGCTGTCCCGTGTGCCCCGTGCGGCTGCGCGGGGCAGAAAAGGGGCCGGGACCCCTGGCTGCTCGATTCCACGCTCCACTGCCACGAGGCAGCCACTGTCCTGCCCCACAAGCCGCCTGGCTGTGGCGGCCACCAGCCGCGTGGCACCGTGGCTCTGAGCTGCGTCCGTGCTAGCCGACGCGGACCCCCCTCCCCGCCTGGGTGCTGGCCTGGGGCGCTGTGGTTGTGGCACAGCCAGTGTTTGGTAGGTGCTGAGCAGAGTTTCCTGGTATCTCAGGTGAATCCTGTACCTTCCACGAGCCACGCTGGTCTGTCATTCAAGTATCGCGGTTGGTCGTGGCTCTGGCCTTCACTGGGATCAATCGGCACACTTGGAGGTTTAGTCTGTGGCCTGCCTACTCACTTTCCTAGTGGTGTTCTCATGACTTTGTTGTTGTTGTTGAACTCAAGGGTCTGGGCTCTGTCCTTGAGCTTTTCTTGCTCAAGGCAAGTACTCTACTACTTTGAGCCACAGCACCATTTCTGGTTTTCTGATGGTTTCTTGGAGAGAAGAGTCTCAGGGACTTTCCTACCTGGCCTGGCTTTGAACCGCGATCCTCAGATCTCAGCCTCCTGAGTAGCTAGGATGACAGGCACAAGGCACTGATGCCCGGCTTCATGACAAAATTCAGTATCCATAACTATAATTCCCCACGGCCCGGACCACCCCCAGGTCGCCCGCCGCCTCAGAAGCCATGCTTCTGGCTTCTGGCCGTATACCGGCGTACCCCAGCACCTGGCTTGGTGCTTGCCACGCACGTGGGTCTGCGGCTGGACACACACACTTCACGGGCGCCCTCGTCCCTCTGCAGACCAGCTCCGCACACCATCCGGGGCCGGGCCTTGTCTGCCTGTGGGACCTCAGACCAGCCATGCTTCCCACTGTGGACGAGCAGGTTTTTCTGCTGAACCCTCGCCCGGGCCGGCCTGGACCTGGGACCGCTTGGTCTCAGCCCACTGAGTACACTGGTGAGCGCTGGTCAGCGCAGCCGTCTGCCCTGGCACGGGCATGGACTGGGGTCTGCCTCGGATCCTCCAAGCACTCAGAGAGGGACAGGCACATGCCGTCGTGATGCCCAGCGTCCTCCAGTGGGGTGGAGTCCCAGTGGCTTCGCAATACTGCTGGCCTGGAACTGTAATCCTCCCAGTAGCTGGGACGGCAGGTGCACACTACCACACCAGACATGGGTTGAGATGGGGCCTCTGCTAGACAGGTTTTCGCCTAGGCTGGCTCAAACCATAATCCAGGCATTCTCCTCATTTTTTTTTAAATCTGTTGAGATAAAACTCTTCACCTTTATCTTGGTCGCTACAGTGCAAGACAAGAAATGATTTTCAACAGTTCAACCAACCTTGCATTTCCAAGACGAACCACGTTTTATGTGGCTGGATTTATCTGCCAGGTTTTAAGCGTTCGCATCTTTGTTCCCGTGGGGTACTGAGGTCCCACTGCTCTCCTGCTGCGTCCTCCAGGGCCGGGCGTCGCCTCCCCCCGCCGCCATCCCACGTCTGCGCGGGGCTGCCCTGACCAGCCCTCCACGGCTCCCAGTTCACCACTGAGCCACCGGGGCCAAGCTTGCTTTCTAGAGTGGTGTTCTATTTCAAGTTCAATTTCTTTGGCAGATACGGAGCTGTCCAGATTTCCTGTTTCCTTTCGTCTCAGTTTTGGTGTCTGTGTTTTCTCAGGGACTCTCAGCTGTCACATCTGTGGCCTGAACGCGTCTGTGACAGCCCCGGCGAGGTGCGGCATCATCCAACTCAGCGGCGGACCAGGGGCTCTGGGGGCCCAGCCCTGCACCTGGCGGAGGGGCCTGGCTGCTCCACATTCCCACCCGGAGCTACTGCTCCTGTGCGCTTACTCTTCATTTGGAATGCAGCTTTTCTCCGGGTCACGGGCTGGGGCACGCTGCACATGGTCTGTGCCCCACCTGCGGGGTGCGTCGCCAGATGTGCACCAGTCACGTCCCGCCAGCCAGCAGGGGGGAAGCTTCAGCTGTGTGGAAGATGCTCGCCACTGCTTTCTGTGGCCCGCAGACTGGGAGCAACGCAGGCCTCTACTGTTCTGTTCCTCCCCTCCTCCACGCGGAGCCCGCTCTGTGACGCAGCGAAGACCGGCTTCAGCCGCCGCAAGCATGTGCGCACTGAGGTCTGCTCACCTAGCAGCATGCAACTAACCCCTGACACGCAAAGCAAGAAGAAGAACTACACTAGGAGAAATGGCAGCATAAATATTAGGGCAAGAGGGGACCGCGGGGCAGCAGACACGGCACGGCAGGCTCCGCTGCACACCCAGAGCAGAGCCCCTCGGTGCCCCCAGGAGCCCGCTGGCCAGGCCTCCTCCCTCTCCTGACCACCGTGGGTGACATCTGCACGACGTGTTCACTTTGCCGCTTCCAGATGCCCTCTCTGGATATTCGTGGTTCCGGCCGGAGCGCCCAGCGGAGCAGGGCCCCGGGCCCAGGGAAGGCTCTGCACACATCCTGCAGACAGGAGGCGGAGGGCTGGGGGAGGCGGCGCAGGAAGGAGCGGGCTTCCAGCTCTTGGTTCTCTAGGGGGCCACACCGAAAGCAGGGGTCTCCCTCGGGTATGCCCCAGGTCTGAGAATTCTCAGCAACAATGACACTGGCTCAATTCCCAGAATCTCGGCGACAGAGAGTGTTAACCCGCCACGCAGCACAGTTCATCGGGACAAAGTAATCAAGGGCAGGCCCGGCTCCAGAGCACACACGGAAAATCCATCCCCTGCCCACAAGCCCGGCTCTACTAACAGGTGCCAGAAGCACTGTGGGACGAAGAACACAAACTCCACTCCTCATTTGCTCTGTGCAGAACGAACCGAGGCCGAGGAGACGGGCAGAGTGGTCTGCGGGGCGCGCTGGAACTCTGCTGGCCTTGCTCCCCGTGACCGGCACGCACGCGCCCTGCCGCCTGCAGTGCACCTCCGCAGAAAACCAGGCAGCCTGGCGAGTGGTCCGGCCGGTCCAGCCCAAGTGCAGGCAGAGGTGCGGGCAGGGACGGGGCGAGCACAAGGAGCCCTGCAGGCCGCTGTGCCCTGCACGGCCAGTCTCAGGGCCTTAAGCTGTGAGGCTCGGGTGCGGGCGGAGCAGCAGAAGCCCAGTGTCCGTGGAGAGGGAGCCAGGTGCCGGACCACCCCGGCCCCGGAGCCTGGGGCTCCGCCTTCCATCCCGTGAGCTCCTGCGGGGGGCCGTGTGCCTGGCAGAGCCCGGCCTCCTCCACAGGACATGGGAACTGCCCGTCAGTGGCCGCAGACAGAATGGCCTGGTGATCTGGGAGCTCCACCCCTCGGGAGGCGCCGCTGGGACAGGGAAGGACAGCGAGCAGGGAGGCAGGCGCACAGGCAGAGGCCACGCCCCCCTTGCTGGAGGACCGGGGATGGGGAGGCAGGGACAGAGGACACAAGCCCCCGTCCAACCAGAAGGGACATCAGTGCAGCCCTGCTGGGCGGGCACCAGGGGTCAGGCGGGAGCTCTCCAGCCCCGTGTCCTCCCCTCACAAGTGGGGGCCCTCCGACGCAGCTCCAGGGGACCCACCAGTGCTGAACACAAACATGATCAGACCACAAACCCCAAGACGGTGGTGAGCGGCTCTGGGCGGTGGCGGGCGCGGGTCCAGCCCGCGCAGAGGAGGCCAGGGCCAGGTCTGCAGCCGGGTCCCTCGTCCCCACGCCTCTCGCCTCCCACCGAAGCTGCGACGATGCCACCCAAGACTGTCACGTAATTGCACCTTTTAGTGCACCTGGTAATTTATATCCAGCTGGCATTAACAGTCAATCAAAATGTCATAAAAGGCTTCAGAACGTGCTAATAATGACTTGCCATCTCTCCCGGGCATCACGGTGCCTTCAGCTCTTGGCATCAGAACCACGGGCGGAGCCCGGCTGACTTTTCCCCACGGCAGCTTCTCCAGGGTCTGCTTCAGTGGGCATTACTCTCAAGTGACCCTGCTGACTCCCCGGGAGACAGCCCCTTGGCTGTGGCCCTGGAGTGGCTGAGTGCAGCGTTCAGAGTGGGCACCGTGAGGCAGAAAACACAGCAGGCCTGGTGAGGCCGGACAGGCAGCCTGGTCAGCAAGGAGCGCCGGGCTGGCCACCCCAGGCCCGCAGGCCACCCGGGGTGTTCTGGGAATGTCACTTCCCGAGAGCATCACGAGGAAGTTCCACTTACCGCTCCCAGCATGATCCTGAAAATCAGCCACCGGAAGCCCCAGAGCACGATGCGGGATGGCGGGGTGGACTTGGGCAGTCGGGACAGGGTCCAGAGGGGGCACAGAAAGATCCCCAGGAACCCGGTCTCCAGCAGCTGAGACTCCCACCCTGCAGCGAGACGGGGAGGGAGGGAGGGGACGGTGAGGCCGGCAGGAGCAGGCCACGGCGGCCCCCCCCCCCAGCTGTCCACTATGTGGGCCGCCGTGTGGCCTAGAGACCACGTCCCAGGACCAAGCAAACAGGACGTGAGCGCAGCAGCCCGTGGTCTCCTAGTGGCCGGCTGTGGGCGCCCTGGGACCTCAGCGCCCAGAGGGCCTTGCCCTGTCCAGTCACACACCGCCTGCTCCTGGGAAGGAAGCAGCGCAGCGCTGCGTCTGCGCCCACCCTGGACCCGGGCTGCCCGTGGGGCTGTGGGAAGTGGGCTTTGTATTTTTGTGGCAGTACGAGGGTTTAAGCCCGGGGCTTCAGCTTCCCAGGCAGGTGCTCTCCCACTGGAGCTGCATCGTAACTCCCCCTTTTCTGTCGGTTGTGGGGCTTGAACTCAAGGCCTGGCGCGGTCCCTGGGCCTCTTCCGCTCTACCACGTGAGCACAGCACCACTTCTGGGTTCCAGGTAGTTAATTGGAAGTAAGAGTCTCATGGGGACTTTTCTGCCGTTTGGCTTGGAATCTCAATGCTCAGATCTCAGCTTCCCGAGCATGTAGGACTACAGGCAAGAGCCACCCCCTACGCTAACCCCCCCCCCCAAAAAATATTGTAATAGTAAGAAGGTGACGTACAGAGGAGCTACAGCTACAAGCCCAAACCCTTCTGGCCTCCAGCTTTTGAATCATCTCACTTTTGGCCTGCCCGTCCTGGTGGTCCTGTTGACACTCCTTCCTTCCCTAGCCGGGCCGAGGGCCAGGCCACCGCACCTAGCTAGCTGAGATAGCTGGCCCTGAAGCACACTCCTCCCGAGTAGCTAGGATTAAAGGCCTGAGCCACCACGGCCACAGAGGAGCCCACTGTTCATCAGGTTTGCATGAAACAAGTTCAGCTTTGCGCATTTCCCTAGGGAAGCGCGTCAGTGCGGACACGGCACCATGCCACGAGTCTATTGGCCGCAGGGGGTGGGGTGGGGAAATGGAGTCTTCTGGCCCAGCTAGGAAGGAGAATCAGAGCTAGGGATCCCTGGATCCAAGTGACCTCCTTTCCTAAGCCCCCAGGACACTGCTGACACCGCTGCTGGGCTCTCTGGGCAGACAGCGCCTGCACATGTGTGTGCGTACAGGGACAGGCAGGAGGGAGAGGGGGGAAGTGGGCAGAGGGAGTCCCTCCTGTGATCCCTGCCACTTCTAAAACAGAGAGCTGGGGCTGTGTTGGGGCTCAGCGGGAGAGAGCTCCCCTAGTGTGTGTGAAGCCCGAGGTTACACAAGAAAGACTGGAAGGGCGCTGGGGCTCCAGTGGTAGAGCGCTCGCCTTGAGCTGAAGAGCTGAGGGACAGCGCCCAGGCCCAGAGTTCAAGCCCCATAACTGGACCCCCCCCCAAAAAAAAAGAACTTATGAAATAAGAGCTGTTTATGGATGGCTGAACCCTGGAACTTCCTCCCAGACTCACACCATCCACCGTGAAGGAGAGGCCGCCCGAGACCCTGCGCACCGCCCAAACGCCTGGGCCGCGAGGCTGGGAGGCCGCGCCCCCCAGCGCCTGGAACGCGAGGCTGGTGGAGGCCACGAGGCTGGCGGAGGCCGCGCCCCCCAGCGCCTGGAACGCGAGGCTGGCGGAGGCCACGAGGCTGGTGGAGGCCGCGCCCCCCAGCGCCTGGAACGCGAGGCTGGCGGAGGCCACGAGGCTGGTGGAGGCCGCGCCCCCCAGCGCCTGGAACGCGAGGCTGGCGGAGGCCGCGCCCCCCAGCGAGGCTGGTGGAGGCCACGAGGCTGGTGGAGGCCGCACCCCCCAGCGCCTGGAACGCGAGGCTGGTGGAGGCCGCGCTCCCCAGCGCCTGGAACGCGAGGCTGGTGGAGGCCGCGCTCCCCAGCGCCTGGAACGCGAGGCTGGCGGAGGCCGCGCCCCCCAGCGCCTGGAACGCGAGGCTGGCGGAGGCCACGAGGCTGGCAGAGGCCGCGCCCCCCAGCGCCTGGAACGCGAGGCTGGCGGAGGCCGCGCCCCCCAGCGCCTGGGGCCCCCCAGCGCCTGGGGCCTGCCGCCACGGCACTGCACAGAGGCAGGAGCAAAAGTTAGCGCGCGTGCGGTGGGAGGGGCCCCAGCCCCCCGATGGAGGGAATGGATCCGCTGTGGCGGCGCTCAGAGCCACCGCGGGCACCGGGAGGCGGCAGGCGGCAGGCGCCGGGGCGGGTAGAGGGGAGGCAAGCTCTCTGGAGTCGGGGGACGTGAGGCTGGGGCTGCGTGGCCGTCCTGCGCCCTCTGCAGTGAACAGAACATTCTTGTCTCCCTGAGACAGCTGCTGAGCCAGGACCTGGGGGCCCAGGGTCTTTACGGTGGACTCTGTCTCTGTGGCCTCCAGCCTGGAGTGGCAGCGGGAGCCACCCTCCCGTGCTGGGGTGCTGGGAGGGAAGGGTGGCCGCCCCACCGCCCCAGCCGCCGCTCGGAGCACACAGGGAAGCCATTGTCTACTTCAGCATGGCAGAGGATGCATCCCCAGAAAAAAATAACCAGCGTGCTGCCAGGGGCCAACGCCAGTGGGTGTCCAGCACACGGGGTCCTCGTGAGGCCCGCCTTCTGCAGGGCCAGACAGAGCGGGCCCAGCGCCGTCCGCTGCACCAGGGCCGTTTGTCAGCTGGGACGCTCTGCACAGCTCACCGCCTGTGCCTACAGCCGGGGCCTTGTGTGGAGGGCGGAGGTGCCTGGCTTCCGCTCTGCCACAGGCCCTGTGGCTGCAGGGAAGGGCAGCGCAGAGCCCAGCCTGGCGCACGCACGTGTGACAGGGGGGGCTGAGGCGTGGGGTAAGGAGCCAGTGCAGGCCCAAGGGGGCACCCACACACAGCCCCCCGTGTGGGTGGGGAGCCCGAGGCGAAGGCCCTGTCTGAGCCCTGTACCCTCCCTCCCTCCTGGCAGCTCCGAGGCACCTGCCCTCAGGAAAACCAATGCCGAAGGGGGTGCCTCCATCATTCTCCTATGTGCAAACCGTGACGCGGGAAGAACGCCACTGGAAGTGAGAAACCAAGTCACCAAAGGCAGGGGCACACGTGCCGGGCGCGGGGCTGCAGCCGCAGGGCTGGACGTGACGGGTGCACTCAGTCGGGTAAGCTGCCTGGACCCATCGGGCAGACTGCAGGTGACACACACAAGTGACATTCAGAGTGAGAGTAGCCATGTCAGAGACCAGGCCCCTCCCTCTACGCAGAGGAAAACCACGTCAACATCAGAGCCCAGGTCCCCGATGGCTACTCTCAAAAGAAAACTGTCGCCGGGTCTCAGGAGCTTTGTGGAAAACGATTTCAGCATCTTAGAAAGAGTAATTAAGTGCAGCACAGATGGATCCTTCAAAAGTGACAGCCACCATCCACGTGAGAAACAGGAAATCCATTAGCTCTGCTGTTAAAATCGGGGCGGAGGGGGCCTGGGCCCCCGGCTGGCTGTCACTCCGTGCGGAGCGGCCCGCCCGCCCGCCGTCACCCCAGGGGCCTGTAATGATGGCCCTGGAGGGAGCCAGGAGCTTTTAAAAGTTTAATTTTTGCAGGTTATATTTTAGGTTGAGAAGTTAAGAAGTAACACACCAAAATTATGTTCTGCACTATTGCTAGCAGGAGGGAAGGGCCGTGGGCCTAACAAACACCATGGGCACGCAGAAGGGGGTCAGCACGGGCCGCGGCACCACGGCAGGCCAGCCCCCAGCCGCCAGGCCCAGCGCGCACAGTGGCTCTGCCCCACGAAGCCGAGCCCTCCGCACCACAGCCCGCGGCGCTTGCAGCGGACGCCCCCGCAGGCCACTAGCCTGCAGCACACTCACCCCTCAGGTGCCACCCAGTTTCCAGGAGCACTCAGCGCCCCCCCCGCCACGCCCTCGGAACAGTCTCTGTGAGCCCAGGAGATACGCAGCCTAGCCCCGCCGACCGAAGGGAGAGAGAGCCACAGGGGTCAGAATCCAAAGCAGAGACGGGCAGGAAGCGGGAACTCAGTGACTTCTGCAGTGCTGGGCTTTGCACTCAGGGCCTTGGCTTGCAGGCTGGCGCTCTACCGCCTGCGCCAGGCCTCTAGCCTCACCGGACCCCCGCGCCCAGTTTCTCCAGATAGTGATGCTCCAACTTTCTGCCTGGGCTGGCCTGCAGTCAGAGATCTTTCCAACTCCCAGCTTCCCGGGTAGCTAGGGTCGCAGGCACGGGACACCGGCACCCAGCTGGGAAAGCACTTCCTGCTGTATGGATGTGTCTGGAAGAGCTGGCTAAAGGCTTCACGCTTTAAATATAATTACAACAATTACATGCTTCCGATCCTGAAACCTTTAGCAAGTTGTTAGTATGTATTTAAGGGAGTCCTCGGGCACTGCGGAGACAGGAAGTGACCTCTACAGCCGCATTCCCCCGCGGCGACCCCCCCCCAGGTCCTGTGCCTGTCACGGTGCTGGTCAATGCTCCGTTGCCGTGACAACCAGACTTCCGGCCTGGTGTCCCCCGTTGCTCAGCCTCTGCAGGTGTCACCAGCCAGCCTGGAAACAGGATCCACGGCGGGACCCGGCAGCTTTACGGCCTCTGGACAAACATGAAAATGCTTCCCCTCGACGGAAATTGGACTTAGCGACAGAGATTTTCTCAGATTAATCTATTCCGCATATCAGGCTGAAGGGCACAGTGCTGTGCCACTCCTTCTCTTGTTTCTCGTGTGTGGAAATGAGCTATGTTCGCCCTCAAGCGACAGGCGGGACCCTGAGGAAGTGCTGCCCCAACCCCCCCCCCCCCCCCCCCGCAGCCGTGAGGCGCGGGCTCCACGCAGCGCTCAGCGTGCAGGCTCGCGCAGCTGACGCGGTGTGGAACTGGTGCGGGGTCCCCACCTGACTGCCAGCCACCCCGGCGGCGCCTGCCCGCGGGGCCAGAGCCCAGCACCGGCAAAGCTCAGCTCTGCATCCGCCCGGGCCGGGGCCTGTGGAGCCAGTGGCAGCCCAGGCTGTGGGAGCGGGAGCCCCTCACACCGCACTGGCAGGTTTTCCTGGGGTCTCCTGACCTGTCTCACCTCGTCCGACCAGCCCAGGCACCGTGAACGCCTCTGTGCCGAGGCCTGTGCAGCAATCAGCACGCCTGGAAGGGGTGGGCAGCACCCACAGCACCCTCCACACACCCCACAGCAGAGCAACAGCACCTCCACACACCCCACAGCAGAGCAACAGCACCTCCACACACCCACAGCACCTCCACACACCCCACAGCAGAGCAACAGCACCTCCACACACCCCACAGCAGAGCAACAGCACCTCCACACACCCACAGCACCTCCACACACCCCACAGCAGAGCAACGGCACCTCCACACACCCACAGCACCTCCACACACCCCACACCACCTCCACACAGCACCTCCACACACCCCACACCACACCCCACACAGCACCTCCACACACCCCACACCACACCCCACACAGCACCTCCACACACCCACAGCACCTCCACACACCCACAGCAGAGCACACCCCCACACCACACCCCACAGCACCTCCACACACCCCACAGCACCTCCACACACCCCACAGCACCTCCACACACCCACAGCACCTCCACACACCCCACAGCACCTCCACACACCCACAGCACCTCCACACACCCACAGCACCTCCACACACCCCTCCACACACCCACAGCACCTCCACACACCCACAGCACCTCCACACACCCACAGCACCCCCACACACCCACAGCACCTCCACACACCCACAGCACCTCCACACACCCACAGCACCCCCACACACCCACAGCACCCCCACACACCCACAGCACCTCCACACACCCACAGCACCTCCACACACCCACAGCACCTCCACACACCCACAGCACCTCCACACACCCACAGCACCTCCACACACCCACAGCACCTCCACACACCCACAGCACCTCCACACACCCACAGCACCTCCACACACCCACAGCACCTCCACACACCCACAGCACCTCCACACACCCACAGCACCTCCACACACCCACATCAGAGCCCACACCAGGCAGCTGAGGGCAGCCGCCGCCCCTCTCTCCAGCCCCGCAGCGCCCTAACCCAGGAGAAGCGGGGTATGCATGGCCAGCACTGCCTAGAGGTGGGTGGTTGAGAGCACAGCAGGCCGGGGGCCTGCAGAGGGGAGACCACCCACAGGCCTGCCCTGAGCACCACACAGCCAACCAGCCTGGTGTGGACTGCACACAACCAACCAGCCCATCCCACGGCTCACAGAGAGCAGGAGTGGACAGGGAGGGCCGCGCCCAGGACCCCGCGTGCTGCCCACAGCCATGTCCCTCAGGCACGTCCATGCTGACGCCTTAGGAGATGAGCGCCCTGGAGCCCCCCCCCCCCCCCGCCTGCCGCGCAGCTCCTCTGTGGAGGTCTGGCACACCCAGGCTGACGGTGAGTGTGCACAGACTGGGTCCCCGGGCCTGGGGGAGGGGGAAGGCTGGGGAAGACCTGTCCTGGGGGCAGTGTGCCACCCAAGCTCGTGGCTGCGTGGAGAAACGAGGCGGTGGAGGCGGCAGGGGGTGAGCACTGCGAATTACAGAGAGGAGGGCTGGGAAGGCGGCTCCGGGGTGGAGCGCTCGCCTCGCACGCCGGAGGCCCTGGGTTCCATTCTCAGCACCACATAAGCAAAAAGGAAAAAGCCAGAAAGTGGCGCTGTGGCTCAAGTGGTAGAGCGCTAGCCTTGAGCTGAAGAGCTGAGGGACAGCGCCCAGGCCCAGAGTTCAGGCCCCACAAACGACTAAAAAAAAAAATTGTAGAGAAAAGATGAGATAATATGGAACCAAGCCTGGGCAAGGCAGGATACATGTATAACCTGAGCTACTCACCAGATGCAGGCAGGATGACAGCAGTCTGAGACTAGAAAACTAAATAGGGGCCAGGGTGGGAGGCGGGGCTGGGCTCACTTGGTAAGAACGTCTGCCTACAAGCACAAGGCCCTGAGTTCAAGCTTCGGTATTCTAATGTATGTGTGTGTGTGTACAGCAAAAAATAAAGAGACTCAAGAACCTCAGTGAATCAAAGGCAACACACGCACGCAGGGTACACAGCAGCCATGGCCAGCTCACCAGCACACACAACCCCCTCGCAGCAGTAGGACGCGGCGCCTGACGGGAGCCCGACCGCGGCAGCTGGCTTCCTGTCAGAAGCAGGCGGGCCGGGAGGAGGCAGCCAGCCCCGCACCCCCGCACCCCTGCACCCCCGCACCCCTGCACCCCCGCACCCCTGCCCGGGGACCGTGCGCACCACCCCGACGGGGGAGGAATGGCTTCGGCGACTGCAGATGTGAGGCACACGAGGCTCACAGGTAGAGCTGCACAAAGGGCAGAGGCGAGGCGGGCACAGGACCAGAGAAAGCCTGGTGTCCTGGGGCTGCTGCGGTGGGAGCCCGCAGGGGAGAGAAGAGCCACAGAAGCCTTGACTGTTCATGTGTCACCCGAAACCCGCCGCTGCCCTTCCTCCTGGTCGGCTTTCAAATGCCCACAGGCAGCCTGTGACAGGGCCAAGCAGAGCCAGCGGCCTCTACCTGCGACGGGGGAGCCCTAACAGCCAGCAGTGAGGGAGGGCGGGGGGGGAGGGGACGGGGGCAGCACGCGGGGGAGGGCGCAGCACGGGGGGGGGAGGGCGCAGCACGCGGGGGGGAGGGCGCAGCACGCGGGGGGAGGGCGCAGCACGCGGGGGAGGGCGCAGCACGCGGGGGAGGGCGCAGCACGCGGGGGAGGGCGCAGCACGCGGGGGGAGGGCGCAGCACGCGGGGGAGGGCGCAGCACGCGGGGGGGAGGGCGCAGCACGGGGGGGAGGGCGCAGCACGCGGGGGAGGGCGCAGCACGCGGGGGAGGGCGCAGCACGCGGGGGAGGGCGCAGCACGCGGGGGAGGGCGCAGCACGCGGGGGGAGGGCGCAGCACGCGGGGGAGGGCGCAGCACGCGGGGGGGAGGGCGCAGCACGGGGGGGGGAGGGCGCAGCACGCGGGGGAGGGCGCAGCACGCGGGGGGGAGGGCGCAGCACGCGGGGGAGGGCGCAGCACGCGGGGGGAGGGCGCAGCACGCGGGGGGAGGGCGCAGCACGCGGGGGGAGGGCGCAGCACGCGGGGGGAGGGCGCAGCACGCGGGGGAGGGCGCAGCACGCGGGGGGGAGGGCGCAGCACGCGGGGGGGAGGGCGCAACATGTGGGGGGGCGCAGCACGCGGGGGGGAGGGCGCAACATGTGGGGGGGCGCAGCATGTGAGGGAGGGCGGTGTGGGGAGAAGGGAGGGGAGGGGGCAGCATGTGGGGGAGGGCAGCATGGGGGGAGGAGGGAGGGTGCAGCACATGAGGGAGGGCGCAGCACGCGGGGGGAGGGCGCAGCACGGGGGGGAGGGCGCAGCACGCGGGGGGAGGAGGGGAGGGCGTGGGGGGCAGCAAGCAGGGGAGGGTGGTGTGGGGAAGGGCTGCCATGCACACTTGAGACGCATTAGCACCATCCACACGCACCATTCCGGCTCCGCCCACAGCCCCCAGGCCTGAGAAGGCTCAAAACTTCTGCTTTAAAACATGAAAGCTCTTACAAAACCCTGGCATGAAGACGGTGCTGGGCAGCCCAGCCTCTTCCTGCCTCTTCCTGCCCCCTGCGGCGGGGAGGCCGGGAGGCAGGAAGTTCAGGGCACACACGGGCCCCGACACTCGGCATCGGGGCAGGAACCTGCCCTGTGCGGAGTGTAGGCAGCCGGCTGCCGAGGCCGGGCCAGTCAGCAGGAACTGGGTGTCTTCCCATGCTCGCAGCACGCACAGGCTGACAATGACCCTTCTAAGAACACTGTTCTAGGCCGTGGGAGGGAGGGAGGAGGCTCGGGAAGACATGGTTGTTGATGCTGTCTTGTCCCCAGCACAGGAGGTCACCTGTCCCTGCGGGCCGCAGGACCCTTGTCATATAGAGGGACAAATTAGCCAGTGGAGCCCAATGTGGCAGAGACAGAGAGGCTGTGACCAGAAACCCTCACGATGTGGAAAAAGGAACGAATGAACTGTGCAGGGGGGCCAGGTGCCGGCGGCTCACACTGGCTCACGCCTGCAATCCCAGCTACTCAGGAGGCCAAGATCCGAGGATCGCCATTCAAAGTCAACTCACGCAATAAAGGCTATGAGGCCATCATCTCCAATTAACCCCCCAGAAGCTGGGAGTGCCCAGGTGTCAGTGGCTCACGCCTGTAATCCTAACTACTCAGGAGTAGTTAGGAGATCTGAGGATCACAGTTCAAAGCCAGCCCATGTAGGAAAGTCCGTGAGACTTTTATCTCCAATGAACCACCAGAAAACTCGAAGTAGAGCTGTGGCTCAAAGTGGTAGAGCACTAGCTTTGAGCTCAGGGACAGTGCCCAGGCCCTGAGTTCAAGCCCTGCCGCGGACCGGGGTCAGCGTGGCAAAGCCCCATGACAAAAAAAAAAAAAGCTCGAAGTAGTAGAGGGCCAGCCTTTAGCAAAAAGTCTTAGGAGTGCTGGGAAGGTGGCTCAGTGGTAGAGCACTAGCCTTGAGCTGAAGAGCTGAGGGACAGCACCCAGGCCCCACAACTAGACCCCCCCCCCAAAAAAAAGGTCTTAGGAACAGCACCCAGGTCCTGAGATGCAGCTGCAGTACCAGAAGGGGGGGTGGAGCTTTTGTGTGGCATTTGTGTCACACAATTTGGAACCAAATGGTAAAATATGAATGGAAATGAAAGTTAATGAGTTATTGAAAAAGAAAAGGCGACTGTTAACTACAGGAAAAACAAAAGTTGGTAGAAAAGAAATCATCGTAACTTCCTATTTGATACAGCAGCCAACCCCTGGCCCCTTAGGAGAGCCACAGTAACGCCAGGCACGGTCGGTGCGTGTTCCCAGCGGCGGCGGCGGCGGCGGGGAGTGGGCAAGCACGCACCAGGAGCCCTGGCGAGAGCGGCGGAGGCAGGGTTTTTGGAGAGTGGGGTCTGGGTGAGGAGCCCGCTGCTTTGATCTTGGAGGTGTGGGTTTGGACGTGGCACCTGCCGGGGGGGGGCCTCGCCACCGAGCCACACCGCACAGGGTAACAGGCATGCCACCACACCCACTCTTTGTGGAGATGGGGTCTCCAGGCCAACCTGGAACCGTGTCCCCAATCTCAGCCTCCAAGTCTGGACCACAGTCAGCCTGTGCTGCTGCTTTGAACAAACCCGGCAGCATAACTAGGCTCATCTATACACACGTCTTTTCTTTTTTAATAAAACCACAGTGTGGGCTGGGCAGGTAGCTCCTGGGTAAGAGTGCTTGCCCAGCATCCTCCCAGCCGGAGCTCCACTGCCAGCAACGCAAGGAAAACAACACAAAATAAAGGAGCACCACCCAGCTAGAGCACGCGGAAACTGAAGTGGATACACAAAGGGCAAGTTATAAACTCAAGACAGCCAGAGGCATCCGCCCGAGGGTCACGGCCCACCCACCATGCCACTGGGTCTCGGACAGGACGGGACGGGACCCGGCCACGGGGCAGCGGTCGCCACTCCCAGAGAACAAAGTAAATGAACTTGCTGTCAGCTGATGACACCAGAGAACAAGAGACTTCCTCCTCCAGGGAGGAAGCGGCACTCAAAACAAGTGAAAATTAACAAGTGAGGATGCAGATTTCAAAACTCTGAGGGACAGAGGTCAGTGGCACCGCACCTGTCCAACACATGAGTCCCTGCCCAGAAAACAAAGGAGAATGAAGGCACGAGTTAACACGTTAGGAAATGGGGTAGGGAAAGCTGGGCAGAGGAGACGGCCTGTGGGGAAGAGGGGAGGGAGCGCGGCCCTTCCAGGAGCAGCCACAGACAGGGACGGTGGGTGCCCAGCAGAGCTAGGGGTGAGCTTTCGGTCAGTCAGACCCTGGGGCAGGGGTTCAGCGCAGGCTCCCCCTCCACCGACTGACCCCGGTGGGGATGAGGAGGAAGCCGCCCTCCTGGCAGGCAGCCGGGCCACGCGCAGGGCTCGCCAGCCAGGCTTCCCTCCTCTCCAGAGCTAACGTCCAGCCCGGGACCGAGGCCTGGCGTGGAGGGTAAGAGGGCGCTCAGCACCCCAGGACCCTGTGATGAGGGAGGAGCAGGCACGGGCGCTGAACACCACAGGAGAAGCCCAGAGCAGCACAGCACTCGTGGTCACATGACTAAGGAAAACAGGTTTTCAATATGTCGTCTTCTGGGTTCAACTCCGTGTCAGCAGCGATTACTAAGCAGAGGGAGGAAAGGCTTGTCAGGCCCCAGGTGTCAGTGTTTAGAGTGACTGGCGCGCCTGCGCGGCTCCCAGCCTCGTGGCCGGACACCAGGCGGGAGGCCACCGTCCCGTGTCGGGGAGAGAGGCTCTGCTGGGGGGGGGGGGACACTGTGGGGACTGAGGACACTCCCCCGGCTCGCGCCTCAAATTATTCCCTTAACAGAGGAAGGAACGGCTGCCAGGGAGGCTGTCATGGAGGAGGCTGCTTCCTTGAATATGGGGGCTGGGAAGAGACTGGCGGACCGTACTGGAAGCTGTGAAGACCGGCCCGGCCCGGCGCGGCCCAGCCAGGCATGGGTGGCGTGGTCTGGACGCTGTTGGGGGCCCTGCTGGGCGGGTGGCTGGCCAATGGCTTCCTGCAGCCACTCCCGCCCGGCACTAATGGGTCCTAATAGAAACTTCCAATTGGGCCAGTAAACCCCTCATTAAGCTGTTTTTAAAGCATGAATTTAAGAGCGGCCAGGGGAAAGGGTCACATGGCGCATTTAATTCACACCGGCTGGCGGGAGGTGCTGCTGCAAAGGCCAACACCCAAGGATTCAAGCATCCCAGCCACACAAACACCCGCAGCACGCAGCCGGGGCCTGCCAAGGACAGCCCGGAGGGCAACCAGCAAGGGAGGAGAGTGGCGCTCCCCAAACCACGAAGGGGGCGCTCCAAGCACCAGGACAAAGGACGGAACTCAGAACCCAAGCTGAGGGGCTGGGAAGGTGGCCCACTCAGTAGTAGAGCGCTTGCCTTGAGCTGAAGAGCTGAGGGACAGCGCCCAGGCCCAGAGCTCAGGCCCCACGACCAACAACAACAACAACAACAACAACAACAACAACAAACAGCCAAAAACAAAACCAAGCTGAACACACAAGTCTCACTCCACATCCTGCACAGCCCCCAAGACAGGGACTGGCCCCTCCTCCCAGCCCACCTGGCCCCGCCCTGGGCTTCCCTGGCCCCTCCTCCCAGCCCACCTGGCCCCGCCCTGGGCTTCCCTGGCCCCTCCTCCCAACCCACCTGGCCCCGCCCTGGGCTTCCCTGGCCCCTCCTCCCAGCCCACCTGGCCCCGCCCTGGGCTTCCCTGGCCCCTCCTCCCAGCCCACCTGGCCCCGCCCTGGGCTTCCCTGGCCCTGCCCGCCCAGCTTCTCCACCTCTGCCTGGGTTTTCGGGCTGTGTGGAGACCCGCAGCCGTGCAGCAGATGGACAGTGCACCCCACAGCCCCACTGTGCTTAGTGACTGGGTGTGATCAGGTCGGGTATCTGAGCAGTTCTGCCATCACTGCCCTAGAGCAAGGTGAGCTCTCCTCAAGATGAAGGCATCAGAACCCTCAGGCCCTAATGTGTCCAGTTCCTAACCCTGCCAGCCTGCAGAGATGCCATGCATCCCGAGTGCTGGTGTCTAACACCGTACTCCTAGCGATCTGGAAGCCTGAGATTCAGAGAGTCACAGGCAGAAGCTAGCTAGCCCGGGCAGAGGACCCATCACTGGGTGCAGTGACGTGTACCTAGCACCCCAGCTGAATGGGAGGCTGAGGTCAGGAGGACCCCGGTTCCAGGCCAGCCTTGACAGAAAAGCCTGGGAGAGCCCATCTTAATGGCACCCTGCCATCCAGACACAGCAGGAAGCAGAGTAGGAAGGTCTTGGTCCAAGCGTGCACCCAGCCAGGGAGCAAGACTTCATCTCAAAGAATAACCAGCACAAAAGGCATGGCCCAGCAGCAGAGTGCATGCCAAGCAAGTACGAGGCCCCGAGTTCAAACCCCTAGGACCACCAGAAAGAACAATGGAATATAGTGTTCTGATGAAGGAATGCTTCCTGGGTGCAGGGTCTGGATCCTTGCTCCTGACTCCCCAGGTCCTTTACCCTTTGCTGCCCAGCCTCCATCCTGGCAGACTCCACCCTGGACTTCAGTGTGTGTGGGGGGGGTGGGGGGGTTGGACTTGCTGAGCCTGGTGTGATTTCTGGGGCACAAAGTCCACCTACAACACGCAGTCCTGTCTCCCTCCACCATTCCCAGCCTCCACCCAGGGCCAGCAGAGATGGTGGGGGCACACACCTCCACCATCCACAGACCACCGCCCAGGTCCTCCAAACTAGATACCAAAGGAATGAGAGGATGCTTTGGGGCCTAAAGCCCTGGACAATTCCAGTCTCTTCCTGAGGCCCCTACCAAATCCAAGAACGGAGCTGGAAGAGTGGCCTGTGCGGACCTCTGGCAGGCCTCCGGGCCTGGCACAGCCCTGGGACTGTGTGGCTGGCTCATCCCCCTGGCCCTCCCTGTGGCTCAAGCCCAAACGGGGAGCCTGGGATAGACGCCTTGCAGGAAGCTCGGGATGAGACGGCGATCAACCTTAGACACGAGGCTGAGGGCCCCCATGCGTACGAACCTCGCACACGGCACACACAGCCTACACGCTTCCTCCCCCAGGGCGCGGCAGACCTGGAACCCTATGGGGTCCGAAGCCACGCTGGGCTAGGCTGGGCAGCAGTGCATGCTGGGAGGGAACCCGCCAGGAGCTGCCCTGACCCGGGGAGCCCAGGAGCCCCTGCCGCTCAGCCTGGTGAGGTCCCGAAGTGTGTCTGCACAGAGGCAGCAGGAGTTCTGAAAGGACGCAGTCCCACAGGGAGCAGAGGGTGCTTAGCCTCCCAGGACACCGGGCAACCCCCATGCTGACATGCCTGTTACCAGGAGCTCTGCCCCGCCCAGCAAGCCTGACTTCCTGCAGAGAAGGCGGGCCACAGCCAGTGCGGCTTCCTGTGCCCTGGAAAGCACCCCGCCAGGCACCTCTGCCCCTCCACGATCACACCTGTCCAGCCACAGGAGGGTGAGAGAGGCAGGCAGCCCTGGACACTGGCAGTTCCATGGCGGCCACAGCAGAGCGGGACCTCATTTTAGGACAGCTGAAAAATGTGTCAGAAAAATGTGGTCATGACAGGCGCTGGTGGCTCACGCCTTCACCCTAGCTTCTCAGGAGGCTGAGATCTGAGGATCGCAGTTCAAAGCCAGCCCCGGCAGCAAGGCCAGTAAGACCTTTACCTCAATTAACCACCAAAAAGCCACAAGTGCAAGCATGGCTCAAGTGGCAGAGCACCTGCCCTGAGTGAAGAAGCCAAGCAAGAGCGTGAGGTCCTGAGTTCAAGCCCAGTACTGGCATAAAAAAAAAAAATGTGGCCACCTTAGACAACAGACGTGACTATGATCAATAGGGGCTCCCTGCCTGGCCAGAGCCCCTGCTGTGGGGACACAGACCCCCCCACAGGGCCCAGAGCCCCTGCTGTGGGGACACAGACCCCCCACAGGGCCCAGAGCCCCTGCTGTGGGGACACAGACCCCCCCACAGGGCCCAGAGC
The DNA here is from genome assembly GCF_024711535.1 of Dipodomys merriami. Classification (NCBI taxonomy): domain Eukaryota; kingdom Metazoa; phylum Chordata; class Mammalia; order Rodentia; family Heteromyidae; genus Dipodomys; species Dipodomys merriami. Next base: position 1,372,324 of record NW_027202682.1, read on the forward strand.
CCCTGCTGTGGGGACACAGACCCCCCCACAGGGCCCAGAGCCCCTGCTGCGGGGCACGGACCCCCCCACAGCCATGGTGACACAGCATCCCTGCACCCACGCAGACAAGGGGTGCTGGAGTTCCTTGCTAGCTGATGGACAGAGGATCCAGGGTGTGTGAGTGCTCCCGAGGGGACTCGCTCCCACGGCCACAGCCCAACGCGCAGAGTACAAATGCAGCTTTTTATTAAACTCAATTTTAAAATAATTAAAAAAATGTATCACCAGGGCTGGGAAGGGGGACTAGCAGTAGAGCGCTTGCCTAGCAGGCATGAAGCCCTGGTTCCATTCCTCAGCACCACATGCATAGAAAAAAGCCAGAAGAGGGACTGTGGCTCAAGGGGTAGGGCACTAGCCTTGAGCCGACACGCTCAGGGACAGTGCCCAGGCCCTGAGTTCAAGTCCCAGGACTGGCCAATAAAAACATACCAAAGCAGCAGCCAGCAGTCTGGACATGCAGCCACGGAGGCTCAAAGTACTTCTGCTGCTTGAGGGGCACGGGTGAGGGACACTGCCCACAGCCCAGTGCCCCGGCCCCCAGCGTTGACACTCGTGACAGCCCACCCCACAAGACAGACACAACACACTGAATTAAACGGAGGCTGGAGAGCTGGGCTCCCGCAGCCACCTGCTCCTTCCCCGGAAGGCGGCCGCCACTCCCTAACACTGCCCTCCCCTCCAGGACAGCAGGGCAAAAGTGGACCGTAGCTGGAGCGGGAGGGCCGCAGTGACACTGCCCTGTCCTGGGTCCGAACCACACCGTGGGATGTGGACCACCGGGGCAGCTCAGGAAAGAGCAGGCAGGTCCTGCGACCAGAGATGGCGGTCAGTGGTTTGCTTCTATGTTCCTGATGTTACCACTCAACACAAAGCAGCAGTGACACCACGGGAGACACAGAAAGCAGAAAGCAGCTGGCACAGGGGCTGGCTCAGTGGTAGAGCGCTTGCCTTGCATGCCTGAGGCCCTGGGTTCGATTCCCCAGCACCACATAAGCAAAAAGAAAAAAGCCAGAAGTGGGGCTGTGGCTCAAGTGGTAGAGTGCTAGCCTAGAGCTGAAGAGCTGAGGGACAGCGCCCAGGCCCAGAGTCAGGCCCCACGACCGACCAAAAAAAAAAAGAAAGCAGCTGGCCCAGGGCGGCCTCCCGCAGGGCAGTCTCCCCAGAGTCTGGCTTGGGTGCTGAGCGGCCCGAACCTGGCCTAGCCGCACAGTCCAGGGCACAGGAGGCAGAGCCTGGCTCACAGCTGGCCCCACCCCGGGAGGCTGATGGGCTGCTGCTCCCTCCCCCCGAGAGCCCGTGTCAGCAGAGGCTTGGTGAGAGAGGGCCTTCGTGCCAGCAGACCCAGGCGCAAGGCCCCACCCCCATGTCCTGGGACCCTCCCCACAGGCTGAGGGCACATCCATCTCTAGGCACCACATTCACGTCTGCCTGCCCGCCCGCCCACCCGCCCAACCAGGGCCCCGAGTGCTGCCCTAGCGTGCGCCTGGCATGTGACAGCAGAGCCGCACTTCTAGCACGGTGCCAACACTAAGCTCGTGAGCTCGAGGCCAGCGGCCTCAGGTGGCACCCGGGGCCCCAGGCCCAACCCCTTGTGAGGCAAACAGGACACGGCCCAGACTGCGCCCTCTCCCCAGCCCACAGCTCGGGGGGGCCGGGGTGGGGCCCAGGGCCCCCACCAAACAACACTGCTGTCGTAGGCCTGCCCTGCCATCCACTCTAGCTGCTCTACCCGTGGGGACCGGAGACCCGAACCGCACAGGCTGGCACACCCCGAGAGCCTCCTCCGTGGCCACCGCGCCGGCAGCCACCAGAGCTGAGACACACGTGGGGCTGCGGAACCTCCCGGAGCCACCTCGAAGGCTGAAACAGGCTGTCAACACGGGCGAGCCCGACGCAAGAACAGATACATACCCCACACAAAAACGCCCGCCGATTGTCTTAAGGGATTTTCACTTACCAAAAGAATACCTGAAAAACAAAAGAAGAAAATGGCATTACAATTTTTTCTTGCTCTGACAAAACTTCTGAGTCAAGCCATGGTGTCTCCCCACTAAGTAAGCACGGCCTGTCCCGTGAGCCCCAGGCTTGGGGTCCACAGGAGGACCCGCCTGCCGGGCAAGGGGCACGGACCCCTGCCCCGATTCCCCACCCCACAGGGCCTGTGCACGGCAGGCCCACCGGCCAGCAAGGAGATACCACGGGGATGAGCAGAACACACTTCCGGTAGGTGGGGAACCGGCGCTGGATGGCCTCCACTGCCAGACGCCAGAAAAGGCATCCTACGTCACAGGAATTCGGTGGGCATTTCCAGGCGGGGGGGGCTCTTCTCCCCAGCACCCCGCCCACTGGGACCCCATCAGAATGATGATGCTGGTGACCAGGTGTCTGTGCTGCTGGGACCCACGTCGCTCCCCCCGGAGCACAGCTACTCATGGCAGGAGGACCCCAACACCACCAGGAGCGCACCTGCGCGACCTCAGAACAACAGCCTCCTCCCTCGGCCGGGCCAGACCTTGGAGCAGGCCCAGCGGGCACACCCTGCACCAGCCAGGGGCGGGTCCGCTTCAGGAATGGCGCACATGCCACCTACACCACACGCCAGCACCTACTGGGCAAGGCTGACACAGGCCACACAAAATGTCCGCAGCGAGTAAACCCACAGACAGAGGCAACCCTCCCCCACAACATCCATAAAAACTTTTTTTCTGGTCAGTTGTGGGGCTTGAACTCTGGGCCTGGGCGCTGTCCCTGTGCTCTTCAGCTCAAGGCGAGCGCTCTACCAATTGAGCCACAGCGCCACTTCCCGTTTTCTGGTGATTATTTGGAGATAAGAGCCTCATGGACTTCCCTGCCCAGGCTGGCTTTGAACCGTGAACCTCAGATCTCAGCCTCCTGAGTAGCTAAGATTATAGTTGTGAGACACTGGCGCCCAGCTCCATAAAACTTAGCCCAACTAATGTTAGCCCAACTAACATTGGAAATACTGCTGCCGAATCAATTCTCCCAATAAATAACCTTCCTGAACAGAGAGAGGAAAAGAGGCTGATGCTTCAAACCCATTAAGAGTAGAAAAAGGTTGATTTTGGTTGTTGTTTGCTTTTTATTTTTTGTAAGTGCTAGTACTGGACTTGAACTCAGGGACTTGAGCTCTTGCTTAGCTTTTTCATTCAAGGCTGATGCTCTACAACTTGAGATAGAATTCCATTTCCAGCTTTTTGCTGGTTGACTGGTGATAGGAGTCTCACAGATCTTTCTGCCTGGGCTGGCTTCAAACCGCAATCCTTAGATCTCAGCCTCCTGGCTAATTAAAATTACAGGCACGAACCACCAGAACCCAGCTAGCTTTCATAGCTTTTTTTTCCCCCCCCAGCTGGAATTTACTTCAGGAGACACTGAGGTTGCTGGAGGTACTCTGGGAATTTTCCGTTCTGTCCCTTAAGGAAAGCCACGGCCTTCCCTATCCTGAGGGGCTTCTGTCTCTGCACTGCACCTGGGAGGCCGCTCACCTGGCCCCCACCCCTTCCTCCCCTCCCCAGCTTTCCTCCAGTGCCCCACTGCTGGGAATGTAGTCCACACCACAAAGCACAACACAGGAAACTGTGAGCTAAAGCAGTAGGTGGAGGCACCATTTCTAATGGTGAAAATCCGCAAGGGAGTTGAGGCGCAGCTCAGCTGGTAGAGCACCAGCCAAGGAGCAAGAGCGTCAGACAGCAAGGTCAAGTCCCCATCTCGGACGCAAAAGAAAGTCCCAAACCTGCAAGTAAGACAGTGGCAGTGGTGAGCACACACGTGGTAGGCCTGGGGTCTGTCCCCGCTCAGCCCACGCTGCCACACCTGCACGGGAGCATCAGCACGCAGCGGGTGCTCACAGCTGAAGCCCGCACGCACGGGAGCATCAGCACGCAGCGGGTGCTCACAGCTGAAGCACGCACGCACGGGAGCATCAGCACGCAGCGGTGCTCACACCTGAAGCCCGCATGCACGGGAGCATCAGCACGCAGTGGGTGCTCACAGCTGAAGCCTGCACGGGAGCATCAGCACGCAGCGGTGCTCACAGCTGAAGCACGCACGGGAGCATCAGCACGCAGCAGGTGCTCACAGCTGAAGCCTGCACGGGAGCATCAGCATGCAGCGGGTGCTCACAGCTGAAGCCTGCACGGGAGCATCAGCACGCAGCGGGTGCTCACAGCTGAAGCCTGCACGGGAGCATCAGCACGCAGCGGGTGCTCACACCTGAAGCACGCACAGGAGCATCAGCACGCAGCGGGTGCTCACACCTGAAGCCTGCACGCACGGGAGCATCAGCACGCAGCGGTGCTCACAGCTGAAGCACGCACAGGAGCATCAGCACGCAGCGGGTGCTCACACCTGAAGCCCGCACGGGAGCATCAGCACGCAGCGGGTGCTCACACCTGAAGCCTGCACGGGAGCATCAGCACGCAGCGGGTGCTCACAGCTGAAGCACGCACGGGAGCATCAGCATGCAGCGGGTGCTCACACCTGAAGCCCGCATGCACGGGAGCATCAGCACGCAGCGGGTGCTCACAGCTGAAGCCTGCACGGGAGCATCAGCACGCAGCGGGTGCTCACAGCTGAAGCCTGCACGCACGCACGGGAGCATCAGCACGCAGCGGTGCTCACAGCTGAAGCACACACGGGAGCATCAGCACGCAGCGGTGCTCACAGCTGAAGCACGCACGCATGGGAGCATCAGCACGCAGCGGTGCTCACAGCTGAAGCACGCACGCACGGGAGCATCAGCACGCAGCGGTGCTCACAGCTGAAGCACGCACGCATGGGAGCATCAGCATGCAGCGGTGCTCACAGCTGAAGCACGCACGCATGGGAGCATCAGCACGCAGCGGGTGCTCACAGCTGAAGCACGCACGGGAGCATCAGCACGCAGCGGGTGCTCACAGCTGAAGCCCGCACGCACGGGAGCATCAGCACGCAGCGGTGCTCACAGCTGAAGCACGCACGCATGGGAGCATCAGCACGCAGCGGTGCTCACAGCTGAAGCCTGCACGGGAGCATCAGCACGCAGCGGGTGCTCACAGCTGAAGCCTGCACGGGAGCATCAGCACGCAGCGGGTGCTCACACCTGAAGCACGCACGGGAGCATCAGCACGCAGCGGGTGCTCACAGCTGAAGCCTGCACGGGAGCATCAGCACGCAGCGGGTGCTCACAGCTGAAGCCTGCACGGGAGCATCAGCACGCAGCGGGTGCTCACAGCTGAAGCACGCACGGGAGCATCAGCACGCAGCGGTGCTCACAGCTGAGGCGCAGTAAGGAAAAGGGCGACGCCCATTTCAAACTTTTGCTATAGAAGACAAAAAATGTGCTTAAGATGTAAGTGAAGAATAGAGAAAACAAAACATTGTGTGTAGCATGAGCCTGTCTCTGCTCTCGGATGGGAGGGCTGCAGGGTGAGCAGGGCTTGGGAGCGGGCCTGAAGCTGAGCCCGCCCCCTGAGGTCGCCCTGCAGGAGGAGGCCGCTGCCCAGCGCTCCGCCAGGTGGCTCGGGAAGAGGAAGCGACCCTGGACATCGCGGTGGAGGACGCCACGGGCCTGCCTGTGCCCTTTGAAGAGGATCCACGCTCCCCATCTGGGAAGGAAGCGCAACGGCGGAAGGAGGACCCCAAGACACCCAGCTTGGCCCATGTTTCAAGAGATAATCTTCTCTTCCTGGGGGTGGAGGGGGCACGGGAAGTGGAGAGGAAGAGAGGTCTGCGCCTCGTACTGAATGGCAGCAAAGAAACCCTTGGAGTTAGAGCCAAAGTAAAGCACAGATGAAAACAAAACAAAACAAAACCCCCTCAGCTTCTGAGCAGGGCTGGTGTCCACTGGCGGGGCTGGGGTGAGGCAGGAGCGGCGGCTGTGTGGCCGCACCAGGGGAGCCGGGCCTACTCAAACTGCCATCTCCTCACAATCACTGGGAAGGCCATGCAACAACAGCCAGCAAGCTCTGGCTCTGTCTTAAATGCTGTTGAGCCTAAATGTTAAATTCCTAGGTGAGACACCCAAAGTCCCTTAAGAAGTACGTAGCCAACCACTGAATACACTGGACCAAGTCCCCCAGGCAGGGAGCGTGCGGGTCCCCATCCTCGGGGGCTGGCAGCCCCGCCCTGCCCCGCATGGAGGGGACGGGAGGGCCACCCCGAGGAGATGCCGACCATTTGGCCTCACCAGGCTTCCGACACCAACTCAGTGGGAAAAGGCACGTTCTCAGCACGCGCCACAGCAGGGATTGGTGTACCACGCATCAGGGTCTTCCTCCCAGACCCACCTGGCCAATCCCAAGAAAGGCCGTGGGGACAGCACCCCACAGAGCCAGGACAGCATACATGCCACCAGCGTCTTAAAACCGAGGAAAGATCCTGGAGAGACACAGGACTAGATGACCCCTGCGGTCCTGCATGTGGGCCACACCCAACTAGATGACCCCTGCGGCCCTGCATGTGGGCCACACCCAACTAGATGACCCCTGTGGCCCTGCATGTGGGCCACACCAAACTAGATGACCCCTGCAGTCTCACATGGGGGCCATACACAACTAGGGAGTGCTGTGGTCCTGCATGGGGCTGTGGACCCAGGAAAGGACAGCAGGGGAAGGAAGGAAGGGTGACTCAAGTGTGGATGTCAGTTAATAAGAAGTGCAGGGAATACACCCCACAAACAGGACGGTAACAAGGGAGACAGGCTGCGTGTGCAACTGACCACCCTAAAACACAAAGTTTAGTGAAGGTAACACGTCTCCAGGAGAGCGCCACCAGCCTCAGCCCACAACGCCAGCAGACAGCGACGGTGGAGACACCGTCCAGAACAGGAAACCCACCATGTGCTTCTGGCCACGCGTAGGACCTCACCACGAACGTGGCTGGCCAGCGCCTGCACACAGCCCAGGGCTCAGGCAGAATACCCACGACCAACCGCACTGCGCATGCGGCCAGCACTCGGCACGGGCACCCGCTCTTTCACTCTGACGGAGGAGACACCTGCTCTCAGTTCCTTAAGGCCATTCTGTCACCCCTGCCCCTCTGTGCCGCACAGCCCAGGGCAACTCACATCCCGGCCTCCAGCCTGGCCTCCAGGCCAGGGGTGGCTGGTGACACTCGCCTGGTGCACTTGCCCGGCAGGTGAGCAGGCATCCCAGAACCTGCCAGAGAACTTGAGACATACCAGCAACCCACGCAGGGAGCCACAGCTCCCCTGGCTCCAGCTCTCCTGGCATGACCCTTGGATCCACGAGCCCTCGCCCAAAGGAGGGGGTGGAGCACTGACCCCATGAGTAGGGCCGCAGGGCTACCCAAATGAGTGGGGAGAGACCCAGACACCCTGCCTGCCTGCCTGCCCGCCTGCCTGCCTGCCCGCCTGCCCGCCTGCCCGCCTGCCCGCCTGCCATCATACACACCCAAGGGTGCTTTGTAGAACCGGGGTGCCCAGGATGGGCGGGAAGGCCACAGGTGGGCTTGACATCACCCTGGGGCTTGTGATGGGCCCCAGGGGCCCCGGGAGAGTTGTGAGACCTAACACCCATGTCCTACCACGTGTCCAGTCTCAGCCCAGCCATGCCCACGGCGGGCCAGGAGGCCATGCACGCTGGAGCCTGGGCTCACCGGACTGCGCCCCACACTGCCAGGGATGAGGCCTGGACACAATCCTGGTGCCACGCACCAAATCCCGACTCCTCGTCGGGGCCGGCTGCTGCTAGGACAGAGCTAGCTGGGGAAGGAGCCAGAGCAAGCCTGATAAGAGCCTCGGAGGGACCAGATAACTGGCCAGTCAGCTGACTAGATGGTCTGAACTCTGCAGGAATACACACTGGACAAAGCAGGCCCTGGCGGCTCACGCCTGTAATCCTAGCTACACAGGAGGAGCGCGGTCCCAACATAGCCTGGGCAAAAAAGTCTATGAAGCTCTTATCTCCCAACTAACCAGCAAAAAGCTCAAACTGGCAGAGTGGCTCAAGTGGCAGCCATGTCCAAAAATGCCAAGCAAGAGCTTGAGGCCCTGAATTCAAACCCTAGTACTGGCAAAATGAAGACAAAAATTTGTTAAAAACACTGGGCAGCAGCATGGATGCAGAGCTGGGAGGGGGGGGAGAGCGCGGGGGGAGGGCTATGCCTGCCCCCTCCCCCTCCTGGGTGACCGTGCCGGTCCCGAGGCCAGTCTCCCCCTGTGCCACGGGGGCACTTCTGGGGATCCATCTTTAAACCGACTCACTGGGCGGCCCGGTACAATGAGGGCCGACAGCAGATGGGGCCCAGCGGAACAGGCAGGGTACCAGGGCAAGAGCAGCGACCTGTGCCCACCTGACACCCGTAACAGAGGAAAGGCGGCATGGCGAGCAGGAGGTGCATCTCGCAGGCCCCTGGCAGCAGCAGAACCGACATCGCTCACCTCTGAGTGACAGTTCTGCTCTAGCCCAGGAGATGAAAGGATGGTAAGGCAGCGGGAGCCGGGTGGAGGGAGCCACATGAGTGCATGCCCGACACATGGTGAGCCGGGCCGAGAGGCCTGGCCTGCTTCTGCCACCAGCACTGGTGCGGTGCAGGGGTACCCAAGGACGGAGCCATGCCCTGTCACCACACCCCACATCCTGGGCATATTATCCAAGCATCCTAGCCACTACGCCAAGCCTGTTCTGTTTGAACCATGATATTCCTTATTTCTGCCTCCCAAGTATCTGGAACTACAGCACAAACCACTAGTACCTCGCCAGAATGTCTTTTCTAATAAAGAATACACACACACACACACACGATTGTATTTTTGTCCACAAGCCTTCAGGAAAAACTTAACTGTGGAGCTAATGCTTCCTCACTGGTATATTCCAGGCCTGGTTAAAAGAATGTTTCAGGGTCACACAGAGGCGGCATACTATGTACCCCACAGAGTTGCATGGTGTAGACAACTAACCCTAACTAACTCTGCTGTCTGCAGTTTGGGCTGTCAGCACTGACAGACACAAAAGTTTGCTGGGTCTAGAGAGGATCTCGGCATCTCTCACCAGCAGCCTTAGGCCTTGCTGGGTAACTGGCAGCATCAGAACCCAACTCAGGGCCCGGGATGGCTGGCCTGAGGGGTGGAGCGGCGGAAGAGCAGGCTCCACCCCCAGCTCTGAGCTCGCCTCCACCCTTGCTGGTCAGAGGCTGTGTTCACCAAGTCCGCTCCCCTGGGGAGCCCACCCATCTGGATGTGAGCTGCCATCCCGGCACTGTGGCTCACGTCTGGCCACGGGGTGACACACACAGAAATCTAATGAAACGCAGGCCCATGGTGGAGCCAGTGGCTGCCCTGGCCCTCTCCTTACTGTTCAGCATGGTTCAGCCTCATGGGATGTGCCAAGATGTCCCTGAGGGGCTGGGAAGGTGGCTCAGTGGTAGAGCGCTTGCCTTGCATGAGGCCCTAGGTTCGATTCCTCAGCACCACATACGTAGTAAAAGTCGGAAGTGGCTCTGTAGCTCAAGTGGTAGAGCGCTAGCCTTGAACTAAAGAGATGATGGACAGCCGGGCGCTGGTGGCTCACGCCTGTAATCCTAGCTACTCAGGAGGCTGAGATCTGAGGATCGCGGTTCAAAGCCAGCCCGGGCAGGAGAGACCGTGAGACTCCTATCTCCAATAAACCACCAGAAAACCGGAAGTGGCGCTGTAGCTCAAGTGGTAGAGCCCTCGCCTTGAGCTGAAGAGCTGAGGGACAGCGCCCAGGCCTGGAGTTCAAGCCCCATGACCGACAAAAAAAAAAAAAAAGAGATGATGGACAGCGCCCAGGCCCTCAGTTCAGGCCCCATGACCAAAAACAACAACAAAAAGATGTCCCTGAGTTTCCTGTGGAGTGACAGCTCTGCCTGACCTCTGTGACAGTCACACCAGCAGACAGGCCCCAGCAGGGTGGGCCAGGGCAGGGTGCTTGGGACACTAGGCTTCCCCTCTGCAGAGTGGGCTTGGGGAGCAGCCTCCTGAACCCCAACGGCTGAGTGCTGTTCACTCAGGTCTCAGCCAGGCCCTACACATATCAAGGCCCCCACAACCTCTGGGTCACTCAACACCCCAAGAGTCCGAGTACACCACGCCAGCCTCCTCCATGCGGCCTGGGGCCAGTAACACCACCCAGGCCCTGCATGCCACCTGGACCCACCAGCACCACTCAGCCCGTCACGCCCAGCCTGGCACAGCCTACTGTCCAGAGAGGAACCTTGGGTCTTACTATAGCAAAGCCTTTGGGCACAGAAACCAGATGTGGAGACCAGAAATGTCCGAGCCGAGAAGGGTGACCCGGGCCGCAGGCCCAGAGCGGCTCAGAGGCCATCAGGATAGCGCAGCAAGGCCAACGGGAGGCCATCTCCAGGGGCACAGCCCCACAGTCCGCTTAAGGCCCACCATTAGGAAGGCCCGTGTCACGTTCAAGGGTCTCTAAGGGGGCATTGGTTCCCAAGGCCAGCTCTGCAGAGTCAAGCTCTCGCCAGTGGACAGCTCTTAAGTAAAACAAGATGAGGCACTCCCAAGCCATTCACATCCGACATCTCCACACAGTACCCACGTCCTCTCTCCATGACTACACGCAGTACCCACGTCCACACACAGTACGTCCTCTCCCCACGTCCACACAGACACCAAGCCACGTCATCTCCCCACGTCCACACAGATACCAAGCCACGTCCTCTCCCCACGTCCACACGGGACACCAAGCCACGTCCTCTCCCCACGTCCATATGGACACCTACCCCACATCCTCTCCTGTCACGTCCACACGGGACACCAAGCCACGTCCTCTCCCCACGTCCACACAAACACCTACCCCACGTCCTCTCCCCACGTCCACACAGACACCAAGCCACGTCCGCTTCTCACACATTTACAGATACTGACACTACCCCATTTCTTAAGCAACCTGAGGTGCCGACTCCATGTCCTCAGGAGATCCAACACCCCCACCTATGGACCAGCGTTGGTCTCTGTGACTTCTGTATGCTCCATCACCACCTCTGGTCCCTACCATCAGGGCCAGATCTGACTCATGACCTGACACTGTGCGGGCATTGGCTGGCAAGGAAGGGCAGAAAGGGTAAGCCTCCAGGTCAGGCTCCGCCCTGTGTTCCTGGCCCCACCCCGTGACTCGTGTCTCCACCCGTGGTTTGTCTTGAGTGGCACGCACCCTCTGCCACTGCCCCGCACTCATCCAAGAAGGGAGTGTGAGCTGGCTCTCCATGCCGGCAGAGCCCGGGCTGTGCCCTGCAGAGAATGACACCCTCACGGTGATGGCTGACAGGCCCATAATCACAGACCTCCCCATTTCCACTTACCAGACCTGTCCCACGTTGACCAGGGACAGGTAGAGGACCCAGAGGACAGCCATGAGGATCATGTTGGCACAGCCGGTCACCAGGATGAAGGCTGAGATGCCCAACCCCAGCAGTGCAAAAAGGTCCAAGTTGAAGTTCATATCCGACCAGTCTAACAGCCAGAAGAGGGTTGGAGCATAGCTCCAGGCATCCCAGCTGGCCTGGCCCTGGAAGTACTGCTGGACACTCCTCAGGTACAGCCTGCAGGGAAGCAGGCTCCGGTCACCAATCAGGGCCTTGTTCTGCTGGAAAGCCACCAAGAAGGCCACACCTGGAGGGAGAAGAGCATAAGGACGTGAGCAGCAGGGCCTGTGGGCAGCATGGAAGCTTTCCAGACACGCAGGGCAACCGATGGTTTGACATCTGTCAAACCCACGTTCCTGGGGCAGGCTGGAGCCTGTGTCTGCTTGTGTGTGACTTCGACAAGCTACCCAGACCACATCCAGACCAGGCCTTCACACCCCCCTGGGGATACCCCCCCCCCCAGCAGCAGCACTGTCCACACGGAAGCACAGCGGCCCTGACACAACACCCCTCCACAGGGCACCCTCACCTCCTGTGGGACTGAGCCGAGAGGATGCCGGGCACTATGTGGAGATGTCAGAGGGGCTGTGCTCCATCAGCACACGCAGGAACAGGGGAGCGGAGAGGAAGGTACGGAACGGACAAGGCTCCCCACGGCCTCTACCACACAGAAACAGATGCTGGAGGGAGCGTCCCACGGTATAACCTCCAGCCAGCACCTCCTCAGTGCCGGACGGCCTCTTCCTAGTACAATTCAGCCCCAATGTGCAGAATAACCATGGAAAAGTGAGATTTCGCCTTCCCAACTTAAAAGTTCAAGAAAGTATAAGACAGAGTAGAAAACTTCCTAATTACTCCCCCCAGCCCCCTCAAAAAACAACCATGAGGAGAGATTGGACTTAAGTTTGAGAAGACAGATGCTTAGTTAACTCCTATCATACAAGCAACCGAGCAGAAAAAAGAACCATCAGGGACTTCTCAGCAAAACCCACCTGCCTCACAGACGTGGCCGGTGAGGGAAGGTCGCTTTGCAGGACCTGCCCAGCCTCTCCCGGGGCCCCAGCCTAGAAAACCTCACATCCCCAAGGGCAGCTGGAGACATCTCAGAAGGGGCCACGTGCCGCTCAGGGCCAGGGAAAATTTTACTTCCTCTTTTTTTCCCCTTCAGATTAAAAACTAGCACAGAGTCGCCCGGCAACACGGCCTCTGCTGACGGCTCAGACCCCGGCTCAGGCACCTCAACAGCTTCCACGGGAGCGGCCAGGCCAGGCCGCCTGGGGGGAAGGCAGGCCCTCCTGCTCCCCACCTGTGCCCAGCCTCCCAGGAGCTCAGCACAGCACCCAACAGGAAACTCTAAGGCTTCTTTCTGGAGCCTTCCAGAGATCATCTAAGAATGTGAAACACAGGTGTGGGCAAGTGTGCTAACACCTCCCTCCTGTGCCCTGCGCAGCTGTGGGGGTCCAGGGGCGCTGAGGGGGCGGGGCCGGGGTCCAGGGGCGCTGAGGGGGCGGGACCGGGGTCCAGGGGCGCTGAGGGGGCGGGGCCGGGGTCCAGGGGCGCTGAGGGGGCGGGGCCGGGGTCCAGGGGCGCTGAGGGGGCGGGGCCGGGGTCCAGGGGCGCTGAGGGGGCGGGGCCGGGGTCCAGGGGCGCTGAGGGGGCGCTGAGGGGGCGGGGCCGGGGTCCAGGGGCGCTGAGGGGGCGCTGAGGGGGCGGGGCCTGGGTCCAGGGGCGCTGAGGGGGCGGGGCCTGGGTCCAGGGGCGCTGAGGGGGCGGGGCCGGGGTCCAGGGGCGCTGAGGGGGCGGGGCCGGGGTCCAGGGGCGCTGAGGGGGCGGGGCCGGGGTCCAGGGGCGCTGAGGGGGCGGGGCCGGGGTCCAGGGGCGCTGAGGGGGCGGGGCCGGGGTCCAGGGGCGCTGAGGGGGCGCTGAGGGGGCGGGGCCGGGGTCCAGGGGCGCTGAGGGGGCGCTGAGGGGGCGGGGCCTGGGTCCAGGGGCGCTGAGGGGGCGGGGCCTGGGTCCAGGGGCGCTGAGGGGGCGGGGCCGGGGTCCAGGGGCGCTGAGGGGGCGGGGCCGGGGTCCAGGGGCGCTGAGGGGGCGGGGCCGGGGTCCAGGGGCGCTGAGGGGGCGCTGAGGGGGCGGGGCCGGGGTCCAGGGGCGCTGAGGGGGCGCTGAGGGGGCGGGGCCGGGGTCCAGGGGCGCTGAGGGGGCGGGGCCGGGGTCCAGGTGAGCATAGAGGTCAGCACGTGAGGTCAGCCAACCCCCAAGGGAAAGGGAGTTCCAGAAGCGTTCGAAAAGGACGAGCCCCCCCCCCCGGGACCGGCCCGAGCCCCCCCCCGGGACCGGCCCGAGCCCCCCCCCGGGACCGGCCCGAGCCCCCCCCCGGGCGGGCCGTGAGGCCGGCGGCCGCCCGCGCCCCGCAGACACTCACAGTAAACGAAAGCCAGGGCCCGCAGGAGCACGACCCGCGTCAGCCAGAAGGAGCCCGCTTGCAGGCGGTCCGGGCGGCCTGCGGGCTCGCGACTCGGCGCGGGCGGCGGCGGCCCGGGGGCCGGGTCTGCGCTCCCGACCTTCCGTCTCCTCAGCGGCTCCTCGTGCGCCGCCATTTGCACGACGGGCTCTGCGCATGCGCGAAGACGGCGGCACGCCGCGAGGCCCCGCCCACCGGCCCGGAAGCCGCCCGTCTGCTGGCCGCGCCTTCTCCGATGGCCCCGCCCTCCCGCGGGCCCCGCCCTCCGGCCCGGCGCCACGCCTTCTCCGATGGCCCCGCCCTCTCCGCAGGCCCCGCCCTCCGGCCCGGCGCCCCGCCTTCTCCGATGGCCCCGCCCCCCGCGGGCCCCGCCCCCTCGCGGCTCTGGGCTCTGCTGGCGGCGGGAAGGACGCGGTGGACGGCGCGCCCCAGGACCGCGATCGGGAGCCCGGGCAGGGCCAGCGCAGGCCTGGGGCCGGGCCACGCGGAGGCTCACAGCCTGTGAGTGACAGAATAGCGAGTCGGTAGAGCGCGGACCGGCCACGTTGCTCGCGGGTGGAAAAGTCACAGCCTCCGCCTCTGCGCGGCCGCTGCCAAGAAAGCAAACCGACACCACAGACAGACAGACCGACAGACAGGCAGACCCACCGTCGGACCTGCCGCCGTGGGTCGCGGCCCGGGCCTGGCGCCGTCCCTCAGCTCTCCAGCTCAAGGCCGCAGACCTGCTCACACCAGCTGGACCGGGGCTGCCCAGCCGGGGCGCCCAGCCACGAAGAGTGCGGTCCTACCACGGGGCATGGCGCAGGGCTGAGAACAGGCTGCCCAGCACCGCCAGTGCGCAGAGAACACACTACCGGGGGCTGGGAAGGTGGCGCAGTGGTAGAGCGCTTGCCTTGCATGCCTGAGGCCCTGGGTTCGATTCCTCAGCACCACATAAGAAAAAAGCCGGAAGTGGCGCTGTGGCTCAAGTGGTAGAGCGCTAGCCTTGAGCTGAAGAGCTGAGGGACAGTGCCCAGGCCCAGAGTTCAGGCCCAACGACCGGACTCAAAAAAAGAAAAGAAAAGAGAAGAAAGAACACACTACTGAGCACAGTCAATGCATAAAGCTGAGAACACGCTACTGAGCACGGGCAATGCGTAGAGAACACGCTGCTGAGCACGGGCAATGCGTAGAGAACACGCTGCTGAGCACGGGCAATGCGTAGAGCTGAGAACACGCTGCTGAGCACGGGCAATGCGTAGAGCTGAGAACACGCTGCTGAGCACGGGCAATGCGTAGAGCTGAGAACACGCTGCTGAGCACGGGCAATGCGTAGAGCTGAGAACACGCTGCTGAGCACAGGCAATGCGTAGAGAACACGCTGCTGAGCACAGGCAATGCGTAGAGAACACGCTGCTGAGCACGGGCAATGCATAAAGCTGAGAACACGCTACTGAGCACGGGCAATGCGTAGAGAACACACTACTGAGCACGGGCAATGCGTAGAGAACACGCTACTGAGCACGGGCAATGCGTAGAGAACACGCTGCTGAGCACGGGCAATGCGTAGAGAACATACTACTGAGCACGGGCAATGCGTAGAGAACACGCTACTGAGCACGGGCAATGCGTAGAGAACACGCTGCTGAGCACGGGCAATGCGTAGAGAACACGCTGCTGAGCACGGGCAATGCGTAGAGCTGAGAACACGCTGCTGAGCACGGGCAATGTGTAGAGAACACGCTGCTGAGCACGGGCAATGCGTAGAGAACACGCTACTGAGCACGGGCAATGCGTAGAGCTGAGAACACGCTGCTGAGCATGTTACATGTGTGTTCCACTCACACGTGGAAGCTAGACCTAAAATACATATTTATCAACAGTGCATACACATGTGTGTACATGCATGTATAAACACATAGAACATGACTGATTTGGGGGGACGAGGGAAAGAAGAGAGAGACAAAAAAGAAGGTGAAGGATGACTAATTTTGAAATACAGTACAACCATGTATGAAGACGGCAGACGGAATCTCAGTGAAAACTTGCTCAATAGGAGTTGGGAGGACCAGGAAAGAGGAAACGATAGAGAGTACTCTGTTGTTGTAAATATTTTTATTGTTATTATGAAGATATACAGAGGGGTTACAGCTAAAAAATCAAGAGTACATTTCTTAATTCTCTCCTAGTTTTCTCCTCCTATCCCCACCCACAAATTGTAGAGTTCATTTTCAGCCATGTCTAATGAGTACCACGTCTGCATTTATTCACCTTTTGTCAACAGGGGTGTTCTGAGCAAAACATGATGTGTTTACGTTTGAAATACCATGTTGACATCGCTTGGTGCAATTAGTAAACACTTTAAAAAAAAAGGACAGGAAAGTAAGACAGGCTCTGTGGGGGGAGGGCGCATACCAGTAGAAGGGGTGAATGAAGATGAGTATGTTTGAAGCAGTTTGTTCTCATGTGTGGAAATAGAGCAATGAGTCCTGCTGAAAGGTAAGAAGGGTAGAAGGAGGGTAGAGAGGGTAACAGGGTGAGGCTGACCAGGATACAATATATGGAAAAGTCACCATGAAATCCCCTGTGCAACTGATACATACTAGTAATAAAAAATAAAAGAGTAAAAGAAAAAGGCCGCTGAGAACTCAGGAGGAGGGAAGAGCTGACCCATGGCCTGATCAGAGCCTAGCTCTTGCTTCCTGTGCTTGGAAGTGTACACGTGTATAAAGGAGAGACGGCCAGCCCTACGGTACTGGGCAAACTTTTCAGTGCCCTTTGCGTATTAGGCCCTGCCCCTTTGTGCATACTGCAGATGGCTGTCTTGGTGTTGATTTTAGCATCTTTTTGCCTTTAGCCTTTCAATTTTTCTTTTTGCCGGTCCTAGGTCTTGAACTCAGGGCCTGGGCACTGTTCCTGAGCTTCTTTTGCTCAAGGCTGGCTCTCTATCACTTGAGCTACAGCACCACTTCCCGCTTTTTCTGTGTATGTGGTACTACTCGGGAATGGAACCGGGGCTTCATGCATGCTAGGCAAGCGCTCTACCGCTAAGCCATCTTCCCAGCCCCAGCCTTGAATTTTTATCCTGCTGTTTTGACATCTGAATTATCAATGCTTCCATGGTCAAATGATCCAAGTTTACTGTTTGTTTACCCCTCACATCTACAGGGAGTGAGAAGAGGGCAGGGACCAGCCATGCACCCTGGATCCCCGCCAAGTCTAGGCCAGAGCAGCAGCTTCTGGGACCCCTCTCCAGCCTCCGACCTCCCCCCTCCCCAGCCCAGATGCTGGGAAAATAGCATGTAAGGACCTCTTACAGGGTGGTTTGGTTTATTTCGTTTTTCTCTGTGAGAAAACCTCCCTCAGGAGCCCAGCTGTGAAGCATGACCCCGAACAGATGTTGCAGTGGGCAGTACAAACGCTGTCCACATCCTGCTGTGTCTCCCGAGGGGTGGGTTACCCAGGGCCTGCAGGTCTTGGGGTCCTGGGGCAGTCAGGCCAGAAGCCTTGGGGTCCTGCAGAGACTGTCAGGCCAGGACTCTGGGGACAGTCAGGCTGGGGGAGGGTTCCCTGAGCCCAGGCCTTCCCTCCCTCGCCAGAGGGTTCCAGGTACAGAGTGACCCCCAAGGCCCTGTGGAGAGAGCAGCGTGAGCCTGCAGAGCCCGCAGGTCCAGCCTGCAGGCCAAGGCGGCAGAGGGGACCGAGGACAGCTCCGCCATCAGGTGGGACTCTCTGCACTGTTGTTCAGGTGGGGACTGTCTCACAAAAGAGCCTTTGTCCTCAGCTTCCCCTGCTGGGGCCGAATTGTCCTCCCCACCGAAGGGCACAATGAGGCATTGTGCGGAGCAGAAAAGGGCCTCTTGTTTCAGCATCCTGCCCTGCAGCCCAGGCTGGGCCCTGGGCTCACTCTCTGGGTTTGTCCAGGGTGGGCATGGCCGGTGGAGGGGTCTGCTGGGCACGCCTGCCCTCTGCATCCGCGTTTCCTGCCAGGCCCAGCTTCCTGGGACTCTGTCTGGAACTGGCTGGAGAGCAAGTCACACCGGCCAAGGAGAAGCTGCCAATGGCTGAACCTTGTCCATATCAGCCGGAGTTTAATCAGAAGTGCCCTGGGGTGGTATTCACGGGCAAACAGGAACAAAATTCTGATACAATGTGGATGAAACAGAAAGCTGGGACCAGATAGGCACCCGAGGCAGCTGTAGGGAGTGGAAGAGGCAGCTGGCGGGTGCGGGGAGAGGGGGCTGTGGATGCTTGGTGTAGAGGCTCATCTGGAGACCCCCACTCGACAGAGGAGACAATGTGGAATTGTGGGCGCACAAGCACTGCGGAAGCCTTCCATTGACCGTGGCCACGTCCCTGCTACGTGAATTTCACCTCAGTCAGAACAACGACAAAACAACACTGAGGCTGGATATAAGCAGCACCTGGACGGCATAGCTTTCACCTGAGCAATGATGAGTCTTTCTTGACCCCAGGCCTGACTTTACCAGACACGTCACAGTTGCAGACAACTTGGGGATACAGCTGGGTCTTAGGCCCAAAGAAACACCACAGAGAAAATGGAAACTGCAAACCTGGTGGAAGCTGGGTGTGGTGGTGCACATCTGCAGTCCCAGCACTTGGAAACGGAGGCAGGAAGCCCTCAGGTTCAAGGTCAGCTTGGGCTGCCTCTAGAGATCCTGTCTCAACAAAGCAAAATACCCGGATGGAGCCGTCCATCTAGGAAATGCATGCACGGGTGGGGGCCAGCAGGCCGGCAGAGCCACGGCGACCTGGGCCTGTCACCGGGGCTCAGGTCCTCTGCCAGCACCCGGCTGTACCCCGAGTGCTCAATGGCAGAAGGAGGGGCAGAGACGGTCCTGAGCTAACACTACCAGGCAGAAAACTAGAAGAACGGGCAGCCGAGGGGAGGGGAGCCCCAGGGCTTCCGAGGACCCACAAAAAGAGAAGGGAGATAGGACAGTGGTCAAGAGGAGCAGCCTGCCCGGCCCAGGCTGGGTCCGTGGAGGCTGGGGCCTGCCCGCCCCGGGCTGGGCCTTGTGCCACGCAGCCCGGAGCTGCCCCGGCACCGCCAAGGGGACAGGGCGCCCAGCCCGAGGGCTGGCGGCGATCCCACAGCTGCGGGACGCTTCCCCGAGGAATGAGGCCCCTGTCAACACCTCGTCCAGCTGTCCCCGGGCACCCGGGCCCGCCACCCCCACCGCCTCGGCGTGATTGGCCCTGACATGCAATCGCAGCTGTCCCTGGCACCCGCACAAACCCAGCTTGGGCCCGAGTCGAATTGTACATCCTTCATTTACCACCATTTTTCATGTTTTGAAGTCCGCTGGGGGGGGGGGGGCCACCGGCGCTCACATCTGTCCCCTTCCCCTAGAGGGACCGCGTGGCTTCGGGCTTCTCCCAGCCCCGCTGTCCAGCGGCCAGCGCTGCCGGGGGAGGCGGGCAGGTGTTGTGCCACTTGTGGGCCACGCTGAGGCTGAGCCTCCCCTCCCACGGCCTCCTCACCCACCGCACCCCAGAGGGGCCACTGTCCGCCGTGACTGCCGGGCAGCGGTGAGGCAGAGCTCTTAATGGGTCTCTGGAGACAGAGCTCTAGGGGAAAACACAGAGGAGTCCTTTGTCCTTTTTTTCTTCATGAAATTGTGTTTACAACAGGAAGAAATCTCGGACGCTGCCCAGAGGTCAGAACCCAGAGGCCTGTGGCCTGGACTCTGCCTTCAGAACTGTATCCATCTCTGCACTGGTCACACAGGGTCCCTCTCCTGCTGCATAACAAACAGCCCCAAACCTCCCGTCAGGCCGGCACCCAGGCCCAGAGCCCTGATGTTGTGCGCAGAGGCAGAGCCCGGCATCTCCTGTGACCTGTGCTCCAGGAAACTTGACCCAGGACTGGTCCAAACCTTAGGCCGCCACTGCTGCTTCTGCAACCATGGCCTGCCTGGTGCCGGGGGAGGGGAGAGGGCTGTCCCGCGTGTCAGTCCCCCCCTCCCAGGGGCATTTTGCTAAGGCCTCCCCTGCACCCAGAAAATGATGGTGCTTTTGTGGGCACGCCTAACTAGCCGGGTCCCCGGTGGACTGGAGCTGGCCCAGTCCCTCTCACCGCACCGGGAATTGTCACTGCGGCACGGTCACTTAGAGCCACGCGCCTTCCCGGCTACCCTGAGAGGTCCAAACATGCACCGTGAGCAAGAACAACGGTGCTTGTTTGGACTCAAGAGTCCAGCCTGCAACAGTGGACACAGGCGCTGGCAGACAGACCACGGGCTGAGCTCAGAGGCTGCTTGCTCCCTCTTTCCTTGTCGTTCAACTCAGAGCCTGGCACTTGCCAGGCTGCCTCTACCATTTGAGTCATACCTCCAGCCTTCCTTTTCCTTGTTTATTTTGGAGATGGAGTCTAGCACGCTTTTATGCACAGACTGGCCTTAACACTGAAATCCCCTGGATCTTAGCCTCCTGAGCAGTTAAGGCGGCAGGCATGTATCACCAGCACCCAGCTGGCGTTTGTTATTTTCAAGGTAGGGTCTCGCGTTATGTCCAGTTGGGCCTGGACTGTGAGCCTCCCATTTGCTGCCCTCCGTCACTGGGATGACAGGTGCACAACCCCGTGCCCAACTGCCGCTTAAGAGCCAGTCTTACGAACGTTTAATGCCTGAGCTGGCTTTCAGCCAAAACCCCTGCCTTCTGCCTTGTGAGCTAGTTGTAGCTAGAGCCTGAGCCGCCACCCCTGGTACAGGACATGGTTTCTGAAGTACAAGGCCCATCAGCGTCCTGTCCCTGGCTGATAGCCTCTCCGGGACCACATGGTGTCTCGGTATCCAGAAGAGAGCCTGGCATGGAGGGAATGATGGAGACGGCGGTGAGGGCCAGGCTGAGGTCAGGAGACAGGGGACTGCGATGGTCCGAAGGCCCGAGAGAACCTGGGCTGGAATGGGGCTGGGGCGTGGAGGCTGAGCACTGGGAATGGGGCTGGGGCGTGGAGGCTGAGCACTGGGAATGGGGCTGGGGCGTGGAGGCTGAGCACTGGGAATGGGGCTGGGGCGTGGAGGCTGAGCACTGGGAATGGGGCTGGGGCGTGGAGGCTGAGCACTGGGAATGGGGCTGGGGCGTGGAGGCTGAGCACTGGGAATGGGGCTGGGGCGTGGAGGCTGAGCACTGGGAATGGGGCTGGGGCGTGGAGGCTGAGCACTGGGAATGGGGCTGGGGCATGAGGAGCAGACGTGGAGGGTCCTCACTCTCCTAGGGATGGCTGTGGGCGGGATCTTGCCAAGGATTTTGTCACATGGCTGCAGGAGCGCCCTCTGCGTGTTGAGCAGGAAGTGCTGAGCACCAGTGGGCGTGGCTTGGATCGGCCCTGCCCGAGCCCTGCAGGTTGGGCCCACAGGCGGGCCGGCCAGGAGCTTGGGGATCACAGCAGCAGAGGCTGTTGGTTGCGGGGTAGACACCACAGCTTCCCCAAGCGCATCTGTGCACACGTCACGTCACCGCAGGCAGGATATCCCCCTTCCCTGAATCCCTTCACACAGCAGAGCCCAGGCCTGGGACGGCGGGGCGGGCGGGGTGGGGGGGTCTGTAGTGAGGACACGAGCCTGACAGCCCAGGTGGGCTCACCCCCACCCCCAGGCTGGCAGCTTCTCCAGGACCCTGGGCCAGGCCCGCTGGGAATACCCACTGAGAGGCAGGAACGGGGCAGGCGCTTCACTCCTGGGCCAGGAGGCCAGGAATGGATCCTCAGCCCAGCCAGAACTCCCGGCCAGCCAGCTCTGAATCCTCGAGACCACTATGCTAAGGTGGGGTCGTCCAGCCGGGGCGCTTGGCCAAGGGCCCTCTCATCTGTTAGAGGGAGGCTGGACCCCTGGGGGTCCCGAGCGGAGCCCAGTAGCCCCTGTCCAGCTTCTCTGGGGACAGGACAGGCAAGACCGCTGTCTTCAGGAGCTGCTGCTCTGAATTCACCCTTCTCTACTTCTGCCAGGCCAGCCAGTAATTAAAAGCACTAATTAATCTCTGGGATTAATGACTAGGACCGGATGCCAGCTGCCCGATGCACTGCCCTGAACACAGAAACTAGGGAGGCCCACGCAGCAACGTGCCGGCCTGGGGCTCGTGGGCCTACCCCACCGTGGACACGCTGTCCCTTGACTCCTGATGGGCTGAGGTGGACAAGGGCAGCAGCGGGGACCCTGGTCTGCAGCGACACTGGCCCAGCACAGACCCAGGGCTTCCTGCCACCATCACCACAAGACAAGGGTGTGGAGAGGCAACGGCGGTGTCTGAGCCAGGACTGTGGCACAGGGAGCCTCCGGCCCATGCCTCCCCGAAACACGCCTCTTGTGGGTGTCCATCTGCTTTCTGAGGCGCCAGGGCCAGCTGCCCGAGGATGAGCCCTGGCCAGCCATTCCTTCCCCTGGAGACGGCAAAGCAGTCCAGGTGATGGTTGTCAGGTCTGGGGTGAGGTCAGACAGATTGGGGTGAAGCCAGCACCCGCAGAGGTGGCTGTGGGCAGGAGAGAAGAGCTGGGGGAAGACGGAGGATGGCACGCTTGGACGAGGACCTGCGGCCTGCAAGGCGGGCCGAGGCGGCTCAGACGCGGCCCCTCTACCACGAGACCCCTGGGTCAAAAGCCCCGTGGGTTTGCGCCCTGGGAGCGGCGCCCTCCTCCTCCAGCTCTCAGATGAACGGGGCCTTAGCCTTCCGTGGCGCCTCCCCTGTGGGCGAGCTTCCGCAGGCCGAGAGGACTCTGCCCAGCACCCTGGAGGCGCGGGCTGCGCACGGGAGCCTGGCGGGTCCCCAGATGGGAAGGGTTTGAACCAGGTCTCCGTCTCCTCCTCCACTCACAACTCACTAGCTCAGACACAGCGCTGGCTGGCGCTTCCACGGAGGCCCGAGACACGCAGCACCCTCCACGGGTCCACCCCTCCTGGGGTCTCACCCCCTGTGAAGGGTCCCAGGGGTTAGGGAGGGTGTGTGTGTGTGTGTGCTGGGGAAGGTGTGTGTGTGCTGGGGAGGGTGTGTGTGTGTGTGTGCTGGGGAGGGTGTGTGTGTGTGTGTGCTGGGGAGGGTGTGTGTGTGTGTGTGCTGGGGAGGGTGTGTGTGTGTATGTGTGCTGGGGAGGGTGTGTATGTGTGTGTGTGCTGGGGAGGGTGTGTATGTGTGTGTGTGTGTGTGCTGGGGAAGGTGTGTGTGTGTGTGCTGGGGAGGGTGTGTGTGTGTGTGCTGGGGAGGGTGTGTGTGTGTGTGCTGGGGAGGGTGTGTGTGTGTGTGTGTGTGCTGGGGAAGGTGTGTGTGTGCTGGGGAGGGTGTGTGTGTGTGTGCTGGGGAGGGTGTGTGTGTGTGTGTGCTGGGGAGGGTGTGTGTGTGTGTGTGTGTGCTGGGGAGGGTGTGTATGTGTGTGTGTGTGTGCTGGGGAGGGTGTGTGTGTGTGTATGTGTGCTGGGGAGGGTGTGTGTGTGTGTGTGTGTGCTGGGGAGGGTGTGTGTGTGTGTGCTGGGGAGGGTGTGTGTGTGTGTGCTGGGGAGGGTGTGTGTGTGTGTGTGTGTGTGTGTGCTGGGGAGGGTGTGTGTGTGTGTGTGCTGGGGAGGGTGTGTGTGTGTGTGTGTGCTGGGGAGGGTGTGTGTGTGTGTGTGTGTGTGTGCTGAGGAGGGTGTGTGTTGGTGTGTATGCTGGGGAGGGTGTGTGTGTGTGTGTGTGTGCTGGGGAGGGTGTGTGTGTGTGTGCTGGGGAGGGTGTGTGTGTGTGTGTGTGCTGGGGAGGGTGTGTGTGTGTGTGTGTGTGTGCTGGGGAGGGTGTGTGTGTGTGTGTGTGTGCTGGGGAGGGTGTGTGTGTGTGTGTGTGTGTGTGTGCTGGGGAGGGTGTGTGTGTGTGTGTGTGCTGGGGAGTGTGTGTGTGTGTGTGTGTGTGTGTGCTGAGGAGGGTGTGTGTTGGTGTGTATGCTGGGGAGGGTGTGTATGTTGGGGAGGGTGTGTCTGTGTTGGGGAGGTGTGTGCACGCGCATGCCCTGAGCTCGGGGTCCTCCAAGGGAAGGGGAGCCCGGCCGAGGGAAGGCCGGCTGCCCAGGGAGGTCGGCTGCCCAGGAAGACTGGCTGCTCAGGGAGGCCGCCTGCTCAGGGAGGCCGGCTGCCCAGGGCCAGGCTGCCCAGGGAGGCTGGCTGCTCAGGGAGGCTGGCTGCCCAGGGCCAGGCTGCCCAGGAAGACTGGCTGCTCAGGGAGGCCGCCTGCTCAGGGAGGCCGGCTGCCCAGGGCCAGGCTGCCCAGGGCCAGGCTGCCCAGGGAGGCTGGCTGCTCAGGGAGGCCGCCTGATCAGGGCCAGGCTGCCCAGGGAGGCCGGCTGCCCAGGGCCAGGCTGCCCAGGGAGGCTGGCTGCTCAGGGAGGCTGGCTGCTCAGGGAGGCCGCCTGATCAGGGCCAGGCTGCTCAGGGAGGCCGGCTGTTCAGGGAGGCCGGCTGCCCAGGGCCAGGCTGCCCAGGGCCAGGCTGCCCAGGGCCAGGCTGCCCAGGGCCAGGCTCCTCTGGGATCTGCAGTCCGGGACGGCTGGTGCCTGGCTTGGAAAGGTGCGCTCTGGAATGTTCTGTGCCGGTGCCGCCCCTGCGAATCTGACCACACCGGGAGGATGCCGCCCCGCGTCCCCCCACCTCCCGCATCCGCGGCTGGAGCCGGGCGGGGACGCGGCGGCCCCTCGTCCCCGCGCCGACCCCGCGCCCTCCCCTCCGCCCGCGCGGGGCGCCCGCCCGGCCCGGCCCCCGCCTCCGCGGACCACCCAGGCCTCCCCGGGGCCCGCGCCGCCCGGGTCACGCCCGGAAGGCCGAGCCCCCGCGTCCGGCCCGCCATCCGCCCGCCGCCCCAGGGACGCGGCCGCCCCGCCCGGCACGGCGGGGTGCGGGAAGCCCTCGCCCACCTCGGACCAGCCGGGGGTCCCCGCGGGCGCGCGTCCCGGGCGCGTCGGCCGGGCTCAAGGCGGCGCGGGGAGGCCGGGGAGCCCCCGGGGAAGCGGCCGGTGCGGGGCGCGGGCCGCCGGGCGTGGGCTGCGGGGCGCGGGGCCCACGTGGTGCGCCGGGCGGGGCGGGGCGGGGCGTCGGGCTCCGCCCCCGGGCCGGGCGCCGGCCAATCGGGGTCGAGGGGCGGGGCCTCGGGCTCGGCTTAAAGAAACTTGTTGCGGGCCGGGCCCGGGACGGAGCTGCGGCGGCGGCGGCGCGGGTCCGGCGCGGGAGGCGGCCGCGGGAGGCGGTTGGGCTGCGCGCGGCGACCTCGGGCCCCGGAGCTCGGACCCGGCCCGGCCCTCGGCGCGCCCGGTGCGCGCGGCCCGATGCTGGACATGAGCGAGGCCCGCGCGCAGCCGCCCTGCAGCCCGGCGGGCACCGGCAGCCCCGCGTCGCACGTGGACGACTCGGACTCGGACGCGCCGCCGTCGCCCGCGGGCTCCGAGGGCCGGGGCCGCGCGGCGGGCCGCGGCGAGGCGGCGGCGGCGGCGGACGAGCGGTTCCCCGCCTGCATCCGCGACGCGGTGTCGCAGGTGCTCAAGGGCTACGACTGGAGCCTGGTGCCCATGCCCGCGCGCGGCGGCGGCGGCGGCGCGCTCAAGGCCAAGCCGCACGTGAAGCGGCCCATGAACGCCTTCATGGTGTGGGCGCAGGCGGCGCGGCGCAAGCTGGCCGACCAGTACCCGCACCTGCACAACGCGGAGCTCAGCAAGACGCTGGGCAAGCTGTGGCGGTGAGCGCGGGGCGGGCGGGGGGCAAGGGGCGGGGGGCAAGGGGCAGAGGGCGCGGGGCGGGGGGCGCGGGGCAGAGGGATCAGGGCAGAGGGAGCAGGGCAGAGGGCGCGGGACAGAGGGCGCGGGGCAGAGGGCGCGGGGCAGAGGGCGCGGGGCAGAGGGCGCGGGGCGCGGGGCAGGGGGCGCGGGGCAGGGGGCGCGGGGCGGGGGGGAGCGGGGCGGGGGGGCGCGGGGCAGAGGGCGCGGGGCAGAGGGCGCGGGGCAGAGGGCGCGGGGCAGAGGGCGCGGGGCGCGGGACAGAGGGCGCGGGGCGCGGGGCAGGGGGCGCGGGGCAGGGGGCGCGGGGCGGGGGGAGCGGGGCGGGGGATGCGGGGCGCGGGGCAGGGGGAGCGGGGCAGAGGGCGCGGGGCAGGGGACGCGGGGCGCGGGGCAGGGGGCGCGGGGCAGGGGGAGCGGGGCGGGGGACGCGGGGCAGGGGACGCTAGGCGGGGGGCAGGGGACGCTAGGCGGGGGGCAGGGGGCGCGGGGCCGGGGGCGCGGGGCAGGGGGTGCGGGGCGGGGCAGGGGCGCGGGGCGGGCACCGAGCTGCTCCCCAGGCGTCCTGGCCGGGCGTCCTGCGGGGCCGGCTTCCCCCCCACCCCCGCCCGGCCGACTCCGTGCCCAGGAGCAGGGCGGGAAGGGAGGCGCGGGTGTCGCGGCGGACAGCTGGTCTCCCCCCCAAGGCTCTACGGGAGTTGGTGAAGGGGGTGGGGGGGCTGGAGCGGGTGGGTCCTGTCCCACCCCCATCTGTCCTGCCTCCGGGTCTGGATGCAGGCCTGGGGCGCTGTGAACCGGCCCGGGCAGCCCTGCCCCGGAGGTGGTTAGAGGGAGGCGGAGGCCCCCAAGTCCCAGGACTTTGGCTGTGCCACCAGAGGCCTGGGAATGGGCATGGCCCCGGAGGGTCAGGTCGGTGTGCAGCATCGTGGTTCTTGTGGGCTTTGGCCCTCAGCCCGGAAGGGAGGCTACCCCGGAGGTTCGGGAAAGGGGGCACGTCAGAGGAGGAAGAGGGAGAGTTTGGGTAGAACTGGTGGTGTGAGCAGGAATCCCCGCCGGACCTCCCCCGAGGGCCGGTCTCAGAGGACGGTCCCCAGCCTGTGCCCCTGGGCACCTGACGCGGTGCAGCACCGTGCGGTGCTGGCTGGCCAGACAGGCGGCGGCTCTGGAGCACGGTGCCACCCCTGCCCTGCTGTGCGCCCTGCAGCTTGCTGAGTGAGAGCGAGAAGCGTCCGTTTGTGGAGGAGGCCGAGCGGCTTCGCGTCCAGCACAAGAAAGACCACCCTGACTACAAGTACCAGCCCCGCCGGAGGAAGAGCGTGAAGCCCGGCCGC
The DNA here is from genome assembly GCF_024711535.1 of Dipodomys merriami. Taxonomy (NCBI): domain Eukaryota; kingdom Metazoa; phylum Chordata; class Mammalia; order Rodentia; family Heteromyidae; genus Dipodomys; species Dipodomys merriami. The sequence goes on from NW_027202682.1 coordinate 1,399,244, forward strand.
AGCGACTCCGACTCGGGCCCAGAGCTGGGCCATCACCCCGGAGGGGTCCTGTACAAGGCTGACTCAGTCCTCAGCGACGCCCCCCACCACGGTGACCACACAGGTGGGCCCTCAGCCCCCTGGGAGTCAGAGAGCCCCACGGCGGGGGAGGGGGGCCAGCCCAGGCTAGTCGGAGGCTGAGCCATGGGGGAGGAGCAGGACTTCCTCCAGGGCAGGCGCCCAGACGGCCCGGGTACACCGGGAGGCCCCGACTGCAGCTGTTCCTGATGTACTGGGTGGGAGGGGTGGGGCTGCGTACCCCTGCAAACCCCACCATCCGGCCGCTCTGCTTGGTCCATTGCTCCTGCGGTGGGTGTTCTCAGCCAGGCTCACCCACGCTGTCTCCTGTGCAAGCCTCTGCCCACTCGGGGTCAGCAGCCCCAGCTTCAGAGCCGGGCTGATGGGTGGGGACCCTGGCCCCCAGCCCTGCGCCTCAGCCGCTCGGCTGTACCTGGCTTGTTCACTCTGGTGGGCCTAGCAGCCACATGCCCCCCACCCCCTTCGGGGAGGGCCCTGAGCCTCCCCGCAGCACACTGCTGGGCGGAATTTTCTCCACTGAAGAGTGAGGTGTGGGTCTGAGCTGGCAGGAATTTCTGAGAAAGTAAAGAAACAAAAAGCCGTTCATTCCTACCTGCGGCTGTCAGCCGGGCTGGCCCCCAGGCCCCACAGAGGGGGCATTCATCCCTGCCACGTGCTCTCTTCCACAGGCCACACCCACGGGCCGCCCACCCCACCCACCACCCCTAAGACCGACCTGCACCCCGGGGGCACCGGCGCCAAGCAGGAGCTGAAGCTGGAAGGCCGCCGTCTGGCCGACAGCGGGCGGCAGAACATCGACTTCAGCAACGTGGACATCTCGGAGCTCAGCAGCGAGGTCATCAGCAACATGGATGCCTTCGACGTCCACGAGTTTGACCAGTACCTGCCGCTCAACGGCCACGCGGCCCTCCCCGCGGAGCCCAGCCAGGCCGCGGCCGCGGGCGGCTCTTACGGAGCTGCCTCCTACCCCGCCTCGGGGCCGGCCAGCGTGGGGGCTTCTCCCGTGTGGGCCCACAAGGGCGCCCCGGCGGCCTCGGCGTCGCCCACGGAGGCGGGACCCCCGCGGCCACACATCAAGACGGAGCAGCTCAGCCCCAGCCGCTACGGGGACCAGCCGCACGGCTCTCCCGGCCGCTCGGACTACGGCTCCTACGGCGCCCAGGCCGCCCCCGCCGCGGCCGCCAGCTCCTTTGCCAGCGCGCAGTGCGACTACACCGACCTGCAGGCCTCCAACTACTACAGCCCGTACCCCGGCTACCCCCCCAGCCTCTACCAGTACCCCTACTTCCACTCCTCCCGCCGGCCCTACGCCTCACCCCTGCTCAATGGGCTCTCCATGCCGCCCTCCCACAGCCCCAGCAGCAACTGGGACCAGCCCGTCTACACCACGCTGACCCGGCCCTGAGGCCCCGCCGGACCCCCTGGGGCGCGCGCCGTCCTGGGAGCGCAGCCAGGGCCCCGAGGTCTCCCGGGGAAGACAGCCAGGCTGCCTGAGCGAGCGCCGGCAAGTGCCTGCTGAGTCCATGGGAAAGCGGCCTTCGCCCCGGTCCCAGATGCCCCCTTGCCTTGTGATCTCCACGCTTCTGCCAGCAGACAGAGCTCGCTTCCTTTTCCTCTTGTTATTCTCCCCACCTCCGTGAGACTGGTGATCCCAAAATGACAGCCGTCCGCTCCTCCTCGCCCCCCTCCGCAAGGACCCGGAGGTGTCAGTGCATCTGGGATTTGCGTCTTCGTATGTGAAAGAGGACAAAGGAAGGGGCCCCGAGGTCCCCAGGCTGGGTGGGCTGTGGTCCACACCAGCCCCAGCACCCCTGGGACCGCGGGCCGCTTGCTGCTCGGCAGCATCAGCCGATCGGAGGACTTGTGGGATGTGTTTGTTCCAGCATCTCCAGCCGGGAGATGGAGGTGTTCCTCATAGTCAGAGTTCTTCCTGGCAAGGTTTGGCTGAGACAAACATGTCTCTCTTTTGTGTGTGTGTGTTTGTTTTTGTTTTTGGTAATTCTTATTTTTAAAGCTTAAACGTGTTTTGTTTTGAAGGCTGTTGACGTATTTATGTTCTGTATTATTTTTATCTCTATAATTAATGAAGTCATTCGTGCAGAGAGTAGAATTCAAGACAGAAGGAAAGCCGGGGAGCTGGCGGGGGGTGGGATGGCAGCACCGGCTGGCATCGTGGGTCTGTGGCTGGGACTCCGGTAGACCCCGAGCTCCAAAGGCCCCCCAGAACTTGGTGCCCCGTGACGTCTGCCGGGGCACGCGCCCCGGTGTCACGTTGGACTTCAGAAGGCAGGGTCACTGCCCCTCGGTGTGGTGCCGAGAGGCAGAAGACAGTTCCCTGCAAGCTGTGGGCCGCAGAGCCGTGATCATCTTGGCTCTTGGGCGGCAGACACCACCTACCAAGCTGAGGAATGAAAGCCTCCTCCACTGAGCGCTCAGCTAGAGAATAATGATTACCTGATCTGCCGCAGCGCTTCCCGGGCTGCGCAGGTGGCGGCCGCCTACTCCGTGGACTCTTGTGCCTTGGAAACTTTGTAAATTTAACTATGTCGGAGAAGTGGCTTCTTTGTACTTTTTCTACTTTTCCTACCTTTTTCTAGAAAAAAAAATGTGTTTTTCTCTCTCTCCTTTGTTTTGTGTGTGTGTGTTTGGGTTTTTTTTTTGCATTTGCCTTTCTGGGGCTTTGGGGGGCAGCTGCCGCCAACGTGTTTGTAGGCAATCTGTTTTGCTCGGTGTCCAGTTTGAGGAGACAGTCACCGCCGCCCGCCTGCTTTCTGACCAAGCAATGCTAACTTTTGTACAGATCGATTTGATAAAATAAAAAGCTTTTTATCTACGTGGGCCACATCTTGTGTGCTGATAATCCGTGAACCCAGGGCCGGCCTGGGGGTGAAGGTTTCCTGGTGAGCCTAAGACCGGTTCTGCCAGAGGTCTGACCCCAGTGGGCAGCTGGGAGCCAACCCAGCCCCCCCCCCGCCCCTCAAAGCTGCCGTCCTGGAACTTAAACACCTGTGAGGTTAGCTCAGCCCTTCCTGGGGCGGAGCAGGCGCTGCCTCCGTGGGTGAAAGCAATCCAGACGGGTTTGCTGGGGCCACGGTTTCCTCTGAGGTGAATCGTGCGGTCTCTGGAGGCTAGGTAGGCTGATGGCATTTCGGGGGCCTTGGCGTGGAGCCAGTCGGGGGATTGGATAAAAGCTGCGCTGCGGGAGCCAGGCAGAACTGTGCTTGGAGGAGTTTCTGGGGAGGAGGTGCTGGAGGGGAGAGGAGGGGAGCCCCTCCTGAAGCTTCCTGGGCGCCTGTGGCTGGGCCGGGCCGGCTGGGCCGCCGGGCCTCCGGAGCCTTCTCCGTCTGTGGGCAGGGGAGGGGCTACGCCACTGGGGAGCACAAGCAGGGCACCCGGCAATTTTCACACACGGCTGGAGCAGTGGGCGCCCCTCCACCCTCCCACCCCCCACCAGCTTGACGCTGCGTCCTCTGCCCGCCCCAGGGAGCCTGTGCGCAGGGCAGTGCGCCCCGGCCGGCCGTGCAGAGATGCTGCCAGGTTTCCAACGGTTCTCAAGGTGAAGGGCAGGGGGTCCGGAGAGTCTGCGAAGACCCAGTTCACGGACGCCTGCGGCCTACGTGGAGCCAGCCCAGCCCACCCTGCCCCCAGCCGAGGCTGTCCCGGGCCGTATGGCCCCCGAGCCCCCTGGATGGATGCCCCGGACCAAGGAGAGCCCCAGGCGTCAGGGCTGCACGGGGCCCACGCTGGGCCTGGCGCTGCGGGCTGGCAGTCCCGAGGGCAGGATGGCACTGCCAGTTTTGTTGGGGTTTGGCGGGACTCCTGCGGCTCAGACCCTCTGTCTCCTGTCGCGGGGAGCGACAGGGAGCCTCTGCCTGAGAGAGGGCTCCATGGGGGCCCTCCCCTCGCGGGCCCCTGCCGGGCGCAGGCTGTGTCTGAGGCTTGGTCCTCAGAATGAGCCCAGGCCCGGGCCCCGCGGTCTCCCCCGCCGGACTCCTCACACCGCCCTGAGGAGGTGGCTGGGGGGCGTCGGGCTGGGGCGGGGGGCTGTCCCGTGCGTCTGGCTGTGCAGTTTTGAGGTGTTCCGGGACCCTGCAGCATCCTGGAGGAACTCGCGGCCGGCGCCATTTCCCAGACCGACCCCAGCCGCGGTCCAGATTCTCCCCGACTGTCCCCCCATCGGCGTGTCTCCTGCGCAGGCCGGTGGCGAGAGTTCCTCGCTTCTCCTTTCCTCGCCCAGACTCGGTGGCCTCTGGCCTCCGTGGAACACAGCAAGTGCCCCGTCCAGACAAAGGAGAGCGCGCCGCTGCTCTGCCACATCTGATAGGCTGGAAAAGCCCCTGGGCCCTTCCAGCGAGGGCTGATCTCCGGAGCGGGCCTGCTCCTCCCGGTCCCACACCTCACTGTCTCGTGTTCCGGAAGGAGCAGAGCTGTTCAGGACGTGTCCCTGGGGGCTGCTCTCGCTTCTGCGTGTGGGGGGCACGGGGCTGTTCCTTGCTCCCTTTGGGGTCTACGGCTGCCTCTAGGAGTCTCCATTCCCTCGCTATAGACGTGGGCAGGACACAGGGGAGACCATGGGCTGGGGTGTAACAAGAGGCTGACGGCCACTGTCACAGAACCCGTCCTGCCTCCAGCCACACGGCAACTGTGTGGCTCATGGGCGAGGTAAATTGGTAAGAAAATCAAACAAGAGGGACGCAGGCCCAGCCGGTGTCCCAGGCAGGGGCCTGGTGTGGCCCCAGCTCTGTGTCCCGGCCACCGCCCTGTGTGTGGCCAGTCCCCGACACCGAAGCCCAGCCGCACACCTGACTCGTATCTAGGCACTGAGCAACTTCCTGTGGAGAGACAAGATAGCCCGATGGGCCTCTGTGCCTCAGTTTCCCCCGTGGCTATGGGCGTTGTGACAGTCTTCCTGGGTTTCCCTGAGGATTCGCTGAGCTGGACTGGCGTGCCTGTGCCCAGCACTGACCTTTGTGCCTTCCTGCCCATCACCACCAAACCTCAAGGCCGCTTGTCCAGTTAACCCTGGGTTCTAGGTGGGGCAGACACCCCTCCCCGATCCTCCCTGAGCCTCCCTGCTCCTCTTTGGCTCTCTGTGAGGCAGGAGGGGGGGTCAGAATCTGGGGTCACCTCTACCCGGGTGGCTTGGCCCAGGCCAGGGCTCCCTGGAGCTTTAAATGTAGAGTGGAACCCCTGCGGTTGGCGGTAGGAAAGCCTGAGACACTCAGAAGACTCCCCTCCCCCTCCCCCTTGGCTTTCATCCGATTCTGCGGGCACCTGTCCTGGGGAACCCCACAAAGGGTTAAGGGGTGCGGGCTGCCGTGCCCATAACTGGGCAGGCGGAGCGGCCTGGCTGGTACCAGGCCAAGGGCTTCGAAAGCGCTGCATTTTAATGAATCATTATTGCCGGGCAGCCCTTTGTGTTTCTTTATCCGGTGCACAATAAAAGAATTAATTAGACAGAAAATGGCAGGGCAAGGAACTGACAAGTCATTAAGGGCTACTGAATGACCGATGAGATGCGGGCCGGGTGGGTTTCGGCTCCGGAATGATAATGGCCAGCGGAGTGCTTTGTATGCATGACCAGCAGCCCTCCGCCGCTGCCATTGTGGCCGGGCGGGAGTGGACATGGGGCCCTTGCTCTCCAGGCGGAGCTGAGTGAGCCGACCGGACAAAACCCTGTTTTGATTTCTGTGTGCGGGTGAGCATCCGCAATCAGGCCCCGGGAACCTGCCAGAGGCCCGTTCTGCCCTTTGGACTTTATTTGCTTGCTGGGGAACAGGCGCAGTGGGTGTGGTGGAGGTTTGAGAACTAGGACTGGGGGAGGCGGAGGGGGGATGTTGAGGGGGAGGGGGGCTGATGGGGCTGGGAGGGACAGGAGGAAGTGCTGTCCCCAGCCCCGCTATCCGGGAAAGCGAGAGCTGGACCCAGATCGGCTCTCCCACTCAGAAGAGCGGGCTTCCCGTGGATCTATGTCCTTCACAGTGGCCACCGAGTGTCCAGAATGCAGGAAGGCAGGCCAGGAGCAGAGACACCAGTGAGTGATGAGCTGGTCATTAGCCTCTGGCCAGCAGGAGCCCGCTGACCCCCTGCCCTGCAGCCTGGGCCCCGGGGCTCCCCTGTGGGGTCTTGCAGGAGAGAGGGGTGGAGCTCCCAGGCCTCGCCAGCCTGAGGAGAGCAGTGGAGGACTGGCCGTGGTCAGCAGCCTCCCGGGGTGGACGTGAGGGGGATGAGATGCCACCCCCAGGCCGCACCGCGCCCACAGCTGATGTGGACAGGCACAGCTCGGGGCTGCACCTCTTCCTGACCGTTAACTGACATGAAGATTTGGGGGTGCAGCTGGTAGCCCCACTAATACCTGTGATCGTGGAGCTCGTGAAGATTCCGTCCCCTGTGTGTGAGCTGTGGGTAGACAGGGAAGAAGAGCTGGGAGCCGGGCTGGGGACCGCAGGTGCTGGGAAGGGCGGTGGGGCCGGACTCCCGGGGTGGGCAGGAGCTCTTGTTTTGTTGTTGGGCCTTGAACTCAGGGCCTGGGCGCTGTCCCTGAGCTCTTTCACTCAAGGTTAGCACTCTACCACTGTGAGCCGCAGCGCCACTTCCTGTTTTTGAGTGATTCATTGGAGGTAAGAGTCTCATGGGGACTTTTCTGCAGGCTCTGAACCACGATCCTCAGATCTCAGCCTGAGCAGCTAGGTGACAGCCGTGCGTCCCTGGCCCCCGTGCGTCCCTGGCCCCCGCGGGGCAGGAGTTCTCGCTGCTGCACCGAGGGCCCCACATTCCATATTCTGTGTGTGCCCCCCACACTGGGGGAGCAGGGTGAGGCTTCTACTGTCCTCCAGAAGGAGGAGGCCTTGGGACTCGGACGGCCCGGACCCTGCTCTCCCCGGGGCGCGAGCAGAGCCCCCTGCTTGATGCCTTGCACGCTGGCGGAAGGCATGGGGCAGGTTTGGGGGCTCAGGTCTGGTCCTGCCAAACTCACTCAGTGACAGACACTCCCTTGTGCGTTGCTAGGGGCGAGTAGGCGTCTCTAGACACCAGCCTGGCTGCGAGGCCGAGAGCCGGCATGGCTGGTAGGCTGCGGAAGCGGCTGGCTAGCGCATTTCCTGTCATTCACCAGCACTCCGGCCCCAGCCCTTTGGGCAAATGGAAGTCACAAGCCCACCCGGTCCCCCAGGAGGGGAAGGGAGCGGGAGAGAGAGACAGAGAGGGAGAGAGAAAGAGGAAAGGGGGAGAAGAGGACTTTCCCTGCTCCGGGAATGCAGGCGGTGTCTGGGCCCCGCGGCTGAGGCTGGAGGAAGACAGAAGCGTGGGGGGGGAAGGCATCCTGCGCCCATCTGGCGAGAAAGCCCAAGCCAGCCCGGTTTCCTCTAACAGGAGACAAATCCCACTCCGCCTTCCCCGGGGCCCCGCAGCGCCCGCCCTGCCGTGGGGGGGGGCTCTGGAGGGGGTGACCCCTCCCCGGCAGGGTGCTCTGTCACCTGTTCCTCCCGTTTGCCAGCTAATTTCCGCGGGGCCCGTGGGTGGCTGCGGGCGCGGCAGCGCGCGGTGTGGGTACAGACACTCCCTGCCTCGTGCCTGCTGGGTGCAGAGCAGCCTGGCAGCTCATTTACATGAAGCCCGAGCCCCCCCCTTTATTCTGGTTCCGTGGAGCCCAAGGGTGCGGAGCACACCCAGAGACATGCCGTGGGCAGGAGAGACCCACAGCAGCAGGCCGGCGCCCAGGGCCGGCTCCGTGTGGGAAGTGGACACGGAGGCTGGTGGGCCACAGGAAGTGAGCAGGCTTTGCTGGGCAGCGGTCCAGTGCCCCCGGGGAGCCCTGGGGTGTGTGGAGGGGAGATGCGGTGGGAGCTGGTCCGTCGGGGCGGAGCAGGCCGCGTCCTGAGCCCCAGGCCCGAGCGGGCAGCGGAAGAGCCGGGGCCGGAGCCCGAGACTCAGCAGGTTCCGTGGAGGGCCCCCGGACGTGGGCCTCCGGGTGGGCGCAGGGCCCCTAGGCCACGCAGAGGGCTGTCCTGCCTGCTCCTCCTGCCCTGCTCCAGCGGGGTGAGGACCCAGACCTGCCTGAGGCCGCACAGGTGACGTGGGGGACCTCAGCTGTACGGAGAACCAGCGCAGCGTTTTCTTGCCTGGAATCCCTGAGGGCTTCGGGCGACCCGTGGGTTCATTGGCATAGATGCCGTTTCTATCAGGCTTTGATGATGGCCAGAGGCCAGCAGGAAAGTCATCTGGAACTGAGTTAGAGACAGCACGTGGAGAGGAACACAGAGGTGCAGGAATGACGCGCAGCCGGCCCTGGGCAGCCCCGCTCCCTCCCCCTCCCCATGTCCCAGGCTGTGGGGCCTCAGCCGGCCCTGGGCCACTGGGGCGGGTGACATTGCACAGGTGCAGCACAGGGTCCCCACTGGATCCCCAGGGCCCTGACACGGCACACCTGTGCTGGTTCAGTGACATCCGAACCATCTCTGGCCACAGTGCTCCAGGAAAGACCACGGAGTGGCGTGAGGTGACAGAGTAGAGAGGGCGGGGGTGGGGGTGGGGGGCGAGCCCTGGGTGGGGGTGGGGGGCGAGCTCCCCGGGGACACGGTGATCCAGAGCCGCGGGACCCCAGCCTGGCTCCACGCAGGGGAGGCGGTGCCTGGAGTCAGCCGAGGGGCCTGGGGTCCGAGCGGCAGGCGGGGGGCCCCGGCTGCTGGGATCCCCTTCCTCCGTGGCTCCAGGCAGCCACGGGGCACAGGGCTTGCCTTGGGGATGATAGAAACCTCTGGAAGCCGCCCAGCAGCATGGTGAATGTGTGAAGGGCCGCTGCGTCATTCGGTTTATGTGATGTGACTCTCACTTCAGTAAAACACAAGCTTCGCAGTGCCAAGATGGCTGCTCACAGGACACCAGCATTATGGTCACACACCAGCCTGTCCTCTCCAGGAAGCTAGGAGACAAAAACGAGACTCCAAGATGGGGCCGGGAGGGGAGGAGGTTTCCATGGAAGGAGCGAGCGGTGAGCTGGGCTATGGGCCGGGCGCCACCTTCTCCGGGCAAGGGGTGAAATTTGGATTGGCGAGGTACAAGTCTCCTGTCCAGGCCGGGTCAGCTGGGTGGAGCCCGGGGCCCTGCCCGGGTGGGCGAGGAGGCTAGCGGCCGTCGGCCCGGACCCTCCCTGAGCTGCTGGAGCGCCAGGAGGAGCTGGCAGAGGCCCCGGCCCAACCTCCTGGGGGTGGACGTCTGCCCGGGAAGCATCCTGGAGACTCACAGGGCCAAAGAGAATATGGAGCCAAAGGCCGGAGCCAGAGCCCTCCGCCTCCCCCGGGGCTCTGGGGAGTGAGCTGCGTGGGGCCACTCACCCACTCCTCACCCCCAGACCATAGGAGGGGTTCCCCGCTGGAGGGGGAGCCCAGGCTCGACCCCCACCGCGGCTTGGGCGGCCCTGTGGAGGCCAGGACTCCCGCCCCACCCTGTCCCCCAAGGTAGCAGCTCCCAGATGCTGTGGGAGGGGGCAGACACTCTGGCAAGTCCAGCCCGGGACATCCGATGCTGCATGCGCCCCCTGGGGCTGCTGCTCACTCCATCTCCACAAGGCGGACCCTGAGGGCGCCTGCGTCCAGCCCCCCGCGAGCCTCCGGTGCCCGAGAGGCCACGGTGGACAGTGTCTGGAGAGCTCAGTGTCTCGGGCAGGCTTTGTGGGCAGTGGCCATGCCACCTCCCCTGCCCCAGGGTGGCCTTTGGAGAGGAGGAGAAACGAGCTCGAGGCTGCCGGTCATCACTCAGGCCTGCGGCGGAGGCTGCCTGTGGCGAGGCCTTCAATCGGGGTCAGCTGTCCTTTCCCCCCCAGACGTGGTGTCCCAGGTCCATAACGTCGAGGATTCTGCCAGCTGCCACGAAGGACACCCGCTTCATTCTGAGCACCCCGAAGCTGGACTTAGTGGTGGTGGGGGTCCAGTTTTGGGAAATCCCTCCTCCATGTCCCCTGCTTGGGCTGTCTGCAGCCCCTCTGGGCGTGGGGAGGAGCGTGGAGGCTCGGAGCCCAGGACAGGGTGCCACCACCGGAGACAGCGGCAGCTAGAGTTCACCCGTCTCCTCACCTCACGGTGAAGTCAGAGCCGCCCAGGACTCAGATCGTGACTGTGTGTGTGTGTGTGTGTGTGTGTGTGTGTGCGTGCGTGCGTGCGTGTGTGTGCATGTATGTGTATGTGTGCATGTGCGCGCGCGCGCGTGTGTGTGTGTGTGTGTGTGTGTGTGTGTGCACACGCCAATCCAGGGCCTTGAACTCAGGGCCTGGGCACTGTCCCTAAGTTTTATTTGCTCTGTGACACTTGAGTCACAGATCCGATTTCAGAATGTGACTTTGTTTTGTTAAGAGGCCTTAGAAGGGGCCTTGGTGGGAGGAGGCGTTCAGAGCCCCCCAAACCCTCGCAGGTGGGCGGCCCAGGGCTGAAGGCCGTCCCGGCCATGCAGCGGTGCAGAGGCCTCCGGCCTCCTGCGCCCGGGGAGCCCAGCCCTCCTGAGTTCTGCCTGCCCACCCGGGACCGTGCCTGGCCACAGGTGTGGTTGCGCGCCGGGGCCCGGCTGGTTCTTTCTGAACGCAAACCTCGAGGCTGACGTCGGGGTGCCAGGCTGCTGCCGGAGCAGCCGTTGGTGCACGGCGGCCCTGACGACAGGCAGCTTTGTCTTCCCGGTGGGGCTGAGTGCTGAGGTTTCCTTTCTTTGCCAGAAGCCGTTAATGGACATTCTGTGGGTCTAAGGGGGTGTGTGGCGGGAACCTGTTATGCTTCCCATGGCGGCTCGGGGCCAGGCCTGCGCAAATACCCCTCCGCCGGGCACGTGTGAGCCCGGGACCTCACCCCAGGCCGCAGCCATAGTTACTGGAGGGGAGGTGTGCCCGCCAGCCCCCCACACCCACGGCGGGCCTCCCAGAGAGGCCAGCCGACGCGCCGCGTGCCCGGGCCACCGCCACGCTGCGCTCGCTCCCTCGGGGAGCCTGCCCCGTGGGTGTCAGCCAGTCTGCCTGCCAGGATGGGAACGTGGGCCGGTGAGAGAGGGAATGGACGGGGGAGAGAGGGATAAACGAAGGAGAGGATGGATGGATTGAGAGGCATCTGCTGTGAGAGCCCTGTAAGGTTCCATTCTGAATTTTTCCTTGCTTTGGCTGTCCCGGGGATTGAACCCAGGGCCTCGTGCCCGGTAGGCAGAGGCTCTGCCCCTTGAGCTGTCTCGGGACTGCGGGCTGGGGACTTCCGAGAGGCGCGAGCGCCGGTTGGCAGGGTTCCCCGGATGCGCTTGCCAAGTGTCGTAAAAACACATCCGAGACCCGTCACGCCCGGCCCGTGCGGGCTGCCTAGGGGTGACAGGTCAAACAAATGCTTCTCTGGATTTATGGCCTTCAGGTCTGGAGCACCGTCCGGCCCGGGCGATGAGTTTCCTGCGGGAAGTCTACGTTGGGGGGGGGGGGGAGCTCGTGGGATTGCGTCTTCTAGACTTCCACACGGACAGCAGCTGTGTGGAGCGGCCAGCAAGCCCACAGAACGCCGTCGGCAAAACCCGCTCTTCGGCAGTCACCTGAGCCCCAGGGGGCGAGGGGGTGGGGGGCAGTCGTGTTTCCCGGTCTGTCTCTGGGGGAGAAGGTGTCAGGCGGCCTCCCTCGAGTCTGCTGGGCTCTGCGTCCCTCCTCCACCAGGAGCCTGGGCTGCTGGCAGCCTTGTCCCCGGAACGCTGCCAGGCCCCGGCTGGCTTGGGGCTGGGCACAAGAGCACCTGGAGTAGAAGAGCAGAGCCTGGCACTGGTGGAGACCTGGGGTCCCGGGAGGACCCTCCCGGCTCAGGATCTGTCTTAGGCCTTGTCACCGCCCTGGTGCGCCCGCCGCCCTGGCCAGCCTCAGCGTCCAGCCCTTCCTCCCGGTCACCTCGGATGGGCATTCCTGCTTCTGTCCACATGAACACAGTCTCCTTGGTTACCAGGGTGCTGCCCCCTCCCCCCCAAACTCCTGGGACTCTGTGCTCAATCCCGGGAGATACGGGCGTGGGGTTCCACGGGCTGGGAGGAGAGGACCGCAGGAGGGCGTACGGCCAGGTTTGCCTGCCTCCCTCCTTCCTGTGGGGCCATGCCAGGGTGTGGAGTCCAGGAAAGATGGGTTCTGGGGCCCATGGTGCCAAACTCTCGCACCAGGCTCCCCTGGGTGAGCAGGTACGTCGGGACGCGTGTCGGGGCCTGAGGGGCGGAGCGTGCCTGGCGGCCTCCACAGGGCCGGGCCAGGCGGCACCGGGCAGGGGAGGTCCTCAGGGCCGGTCTCCGCTCCAAGCCGCCGTGAATCACCCTGGCAGGAGGTCTGCGGGCAGTGGCCAGGCCCCGGTCCGGCCAGACGCGCCTCACATCTCCACCAGGAGCCTAAAATAGCTCCCTCGGTGTCCAGCACAGGGAGGAGGCCGCCGGCACTGACAGACGGCCGGGCCAGGTAACTGCAGCCCAGCCCAGAGATGCGGCCCCGCTGTAAACTGCTGGGGACACCGTCTCCCCATAAAGCCGCAGGACGCTGTCCCCCCCAACCCCCAGCCTCCTCCCCTAGCCCTGAGTGAGAAAGGCTGAGACCCTCAGACCTCAAACACCCCAGACCCTCCACCCGGGCCCTCTCTGGTCACTCCAGATCCCCACATCCCCCCACGGCCCTGCCGGAAGGGGCGGGGGTGGGCAGGGGCCGGTCATCTCTGAGTCTCAACTTGAGGCTGGCCAGGAGGCCGGGCAGAGGCGGACATAGGAGATCATAGAGAAAATCTGGCGCACGGAGCTGCTGGGCGGTCAGTCACCACCTGGAGGGTCAAGGACACTGGCCTGGCCAACGCGGACACCAGGGGCAGCCATTGGGCAGGGCTGGCCCAGCCCCCAGGAGGACACTGTTAGGACCTCCATGAGGGACTCATGGCCTGGGAACCAGGGGCCGCGTTGCCCCTGGCTCTGTCCCGCGCTTTGGGGTGGGATGTGTTGCCCTGGGACTTGCACTGGGAGTAACAAGAGTCGGGGTTCAGGGTCCCCAATGTCCGGGCCCAGGAAGGCTCCGCTGAGCAGTGCTGCTGGCCATTGGTCTTTCTGAGATCTGGTATCTGAACAGCTGCTCTGAACATGGGCTGGGGAGGAGCCGTGCGGAGCGGCAGACCCTGGGCTTAGCGTGGTCCCAGTCACCCTGCACGGGGTGCACAGTCTGCCCAGATCGTCCCGAACCCTGGGGGCTGCGCGGTGTCTGTGCTGAGCCACGCACCTCTGTGCCAGGGGCTAGAGCCGCCTCCAGAGCCCTGCTCAGCCCTGGCTTGTGGCTCCCCTCACTGGCCTCAGTTTCCTTATGTGTGGGCCAGGAAGGTTCTGGGGCCGTGGCTGGGGGGCCCAGCCGCAGAGGCTCAGCTCACCGCCGGCCAGGCTGGGTGGGCCAGGGAGACCGGGTGAGGTGTCCTGTGAGCTGAAGCGGTGGTGGAGGACCTCGGGACTGTCCAGACCGAACGGCGGTCGATCTAAGCCCTCGTTTACGGTCCTGGCAACTGCAGCCTGCTCTCCACCCAGAGCCGCAAGCCCCGCACACGTCCCGCACCAGGGAGGCCTGGGCCCGGGTGGGTGTTTTTCCCTTCCCGGGCCATTGCTAGGGGGTCCCAACCCCTCTGAGTCTCAGTTTCCCCCTCTGTGAAGTGGGCAGGTTTGTTCTGATGCCGTCTGAGAGGCCTCCAGGCCCACCACACCCGCCCGGCCCCCGCAGGGCCCCGGTTCCCAGTGGCCCTGGGGCCGTGGCAGCCGCTGCCTTGGGAAAGCAGAGCACTGCCTTGCCCACCTGCCCGGTGGCAAGCTCTCTGACACCGACGTGGAACCCCAAAGCCTCTCCGTGTGGCGGGGTGCTTCCTTTCCTCCCACGGGTCCTCCACGCTCCCCCTTCCCGAGTCCAGCCCCAGGCCCAACGGTGGCAGGCAGAGACACGGGGCAGGGGCAGGGAGGGTCAGTAATCGTGACTTCCAGGATTAAGGGGGAGCTGCGCCTTGGCTCAGCAGACAGAAGGAAAACTCCCCAAGAAGCAGCGGCCCGCTGGACACGCGGGGGCGGCCGAGCGGGAGAAGGCGCTGGGCATTGCTGGGCGATGGCGTCATGTGGGAGGGAAGCCCGGCGCTGGCCCGCGTCCGGCGGGGGGGGGGGGGGGACGGGAAGGGCACGCTGTTGTCCCTGCCACCCGCCCCTCTGCACAGCGCGCGCTCGAGTCTGAGGATTAATTCGGAAACAATTAAAATTCTGTGCAAAACAAGCAGAGAGGCAGAGGCCGGCTGGTAGGCAAGGAGCCCTTCCACCACCAACACGGAGATCTAAGTACGGCGGACCCAGACAGACGCAGAGCAGCGGCTCTCTCCAAGAGACGGAGGAACATCGAGGGCAGACCCCACCGTGCCGGAGTGGCTGCAGACACACCGCCTCCCCCGTCAGCCTCCTCCGGGCATCCTGTGGCCCCACCGACCCCCGTCCCCACCAGCCGCAGCCCGGGAGCCCGGGTCGGAATCTACGCTTCCCATGATCCTCAGCGGGAGGCCGCCCGGAGACCAAGGTCACTCGGGCCACCAGAGTCTTGTGTTTGCAGTGCTGAGGTAGCCCTGATGGTCACGTTCTGTCAAGGGCCCTTTGGGGTGTCCCGGGTACCGAGGCAGGGGAGGCCGTGTAACCAAGGCACTGATGGAGCTCCTGGGGGTGCGGCCAGGGATCCGGGTGTGTAAGGAACACGGTTCCGGGCTTCCCCTTGTGACTTCCGGGGTCCACGGCTGCAGGCACAAGCAGGGGTCCCTATAAGCAACCACGGGCCCGGGCGTCCAGGGACTGCCAGCCCAGGAGAGTTACAGATGTGCACGCTGGGCGTCTAGGGAGAGCGCCGCATCCTGCCTCCCTCCTGCCAACCCCCAGCTGCCAGTGGGGCCGGGCCCCCGGGACCCCCAGGGGCAAGAGGGCGGGGACAGGCTGGCGGCAGGCCTTTGGAGGAGGCAGGCCAGCAAATGCCTGTGAACGGAGAATAAGCTTGAAGTCGGACCCCAGGCTCCACTTGACCCGGGGTCGGGGTCAGCGCTAGCTCTGTGTGCCCTCCTGCCTGGAGGAAGGCCGAGGGCGCGTCGCGTCCACGCAGGAGCCCGCAGACCCACAGGCCCGAGTCCCCAGCGGGCAGGCCATGGGGGCCGGGAGGAGGGAGACGCAGTCGGCCAGGTGAGGGTGGGCACTGCCCCGGAGGGGAGTGGCTGGCCGGGCCACCCAGCAGCCTGGGCTGGGCCTTGCGCCCACGGGCGACCTCACTGACCGATGACCCGGTGCCCCCCACACCCAGAAAGAACATCAGAGCTCCGCCCTCAGGTGTTTGGGGGGTTCCCGCATTTCCTCCGGCAGCTCCTGCCCAGAGGCCCTTAGGGACGTCACCCCGCTTTGACCCTGGCTGGGGGTTTCAAGGTATCTGAGTAACTTCTGCTTTAGGGCTGGCTCTTGCCAAGGAGGGGAGCGGGGCTTTCCTGGCTGGAATGCGATGGAGACGGCTCTGCCTTGGGCCCCCAGCGTGGCCGAGGAGCTCGGGAGTCCCCCCGGCCGGGCAGCGCACCCCTCCCTGGTCTGAGGTCTGGAAGACGATTGAGGGGGAGGGCTGGGAAATGTCACCAGATCCTCGGTTGCGGGGGACCTGCTGCTGCACAGCCCCGGTCTCCCCCACCAGGTGTGTCCCGGGGCAGGACCCCGGAGTGGACTCTACTTCCCCATTTGCCCGGAAAACTCCCTGCCAGCCTGCTTGGTCGGCCACCGAGGCTCTTTCCCAAGACCGGGGAGAGCAAACATGGCCAGCCCTGCCCAGACACACCGGTGGAATTCCCAGGTGACTCATGCGTCCCCAGAAGCCAGCCCTCCCCTGATAGGCCGGCAGGACCACGCACGCACGTGCACGGCAGGCCAGCCGCGCGGGGCCTTCCTGCTGCTCAGGCAGCTTCTCCAGAGAGACAGGCGGCAGGGAGCAGGGCCGGCCCACGCCGCCGGCCTCCTGAGGGACGGCCCAACCCCGCTCCCAGCGGTCCTCCCTCAGCACTGCGGGGACCGTGGACACCGCCACAGAGATGAGTGTCGGGAGGACTGCGGGGCTGGATGTAGCATGCAGGTGGTGTGCTTCCGGAAGCTTCCCTTTAGGTGTACATTTTTGAGCTGCTTGGTGGTGAACACATTTGTCTGGGAGCTGGGCATTTCCCAGGAACACTTTGCTGGGCGGGTGGGGCGCGGGTCCGGGGGTCGTAACGATGATGATAGTGGTGATGAAGATGAAGAGGATGACAACGGCGGCAGAGGGGACGGTGGCCTCCCTCACTGAACAAGGCCTGCCGGGCTTGGGATACCAAGTAACTTCTTCCTCTCAGCGGCTAATATGTTGGCACTTAGGTATAATGTAATCACTCTAGCTGTTATCGTATTTTCTACAAATAAGCAGGCCGCAGAGCCTCCCGAAGGCCCGAGGGTCTGGCTCACCTCCAGTGGGGCCTGGGGCGGGGCCGCTGGGCGGCGGGGGAGCTGTGAGGCAGGGGTGGGTCTGGCCATGACCACGAGGTCTGGCGAGCTGCCCATTCATGCTCACCTCAGCTTCAGAACATGACCTAGTATGGAGGAGTTCTCCACGGCCGAGGGGTGGGCCCCGAACACAATGAACGACAGGCATCTTCCTAAGGAAACAGACGCACACCGACACCTACAGGGGAGGGCCGTGGGCCAGAGGCTGGCATGGAGGGATGGGGCGGCAGGCCCAGGACTGCCTGCCACCCTGGATGCAGGAGGAGAGCAGAGGCTCACCTGCGGCCACAGCCCGCCCACCCCACCCCTTCCAGGCTTCTGGCCTGCTATTGGGAGGGAGCAGAATCCTCCATTCCAAGCCCAGCCCCGGGTCACAGCAGCCCTACCCCGGTGTCTCCCCACGATGACCACAGCCTCTCGGGGCGAGTTTCGGGGAGGACGAGGCTGGCAGGCCCATGGGGTGGGGGCGGGGTGGGGAGGGACAGGACAGGCGGGGTCCCAGCCCTGCCCCCACCCGAGCCGGCCCCCAGCACGCCTGTCCCCCGGACCTCCCCCCTGTGCAGAGTGACCCCGACGGGCTGCTTCTCGGGGCCGGGGCCCCCAGCTGCCGCTCCTGGCAGCTGCCGGCGTCTCCTGTTCTAAATCACAGCCTGGTTGGGTTCCCCCCCCCCCCCCCCCGTCGCTCCCCTCCGGCTTGGCCTGCGAGCAGGCTTGGCCTGCGAGGTGCACCGATGCTCTTCCAGCAGGCGTGGGCTGGGTGGACAATGACCTCAGAGGGCAGGGTGGCCAGCCAGGCCTCGGGAGCCAGGCCCGCAGGTTCCCAGGCCGCGCGGGAAGCCCAGTGCTGTGCCCGGACCTCTGGAGTCCGTGAGGAAGGGGAGCCCGCGTTCTCTGCCCTCAGAAGCCCGGCAGACCTGCGGCTCGGGGCGGAGGTGGGGGGACGCGGTGGGAGGCCAGGCGGGCAGGCCCGGTGTTGGGGCTGCAGGAGGCCTTGCAGCCGGGGAACGAGAGGACACGGCCTGGGCCAGGCCTGGGGTCTTCCTGCTGCCAAGGCCTAGCAAGGGGTGTGGGCAGTGGTGCCGGAAGCCGCAGCTCTGGCCCGGGGTGAGGAGTGACGACTTTGGGAAGGTCTTTTTTTTTTTTTTGGTCGGCCATGGGGCTTGAACTCTGGGCCTGGGCTCTGTCCTTCAGCTCTTCAGCTCAAGGCGAGCTCTCTACCACTTGAGCTACAGCGCCATTTCTGGTTTTCTGGTGGTTTATTGGAGATAGGAGTCTCATGGTCTCTCCTGCCCCGGCTGGCTTTGAACCGCGATCCTCAGATCTCAGCCTCCTGAGTAGCTAGGATTACAGGCGTGAGCCACCAGCGCCCGGCCTTGGGAAGGTCTTGACCCCCGGATGGGTTCAGGAAAGGAATGAGGCCGGAGGGCCGGAGCGGCAGCGGCCGCGGGCCGAGGCCTGTCCCTGCGGGGCTGAGACGCCCAGCCCGGGCAGAGGCCACAGCGGTACCACAGAGAGAGCCAGGGCTGTTGGGCCGGCGCTGGGCAAGAGTCCCTCTCCCCACACCCCCTCTGCCGGGGTCCGGACTGGGCCTGCAGACGGCAGGGCAGGCTGGGGAGCGGCCGGTCCCGTACCCGCTGGTGCTCGGCCTGGACCTCCTGGAGGATCACTGTCCGACGGCTCGAGGAGAGGAGTGGACTCCAGCGGTCAGAGAGAGGCCCTCGGCAGGCCCAGCGCCCGCGGCCCCAGCTTCGGGGCAGCATGGAGTCTCAGCTCTGAGGCTGTGGAGACCCCTGGGTGGAGCCCCCGTCCCCCGGGCTCAGGAGGAGGCTCCCGGCCCAGGGCCCGGCGTCCCTCACCTTTGTGTGTCAGGTTACCCACGATCCAACACGATCTCGCCGCAGAGCCTCAGCCGCATTGCATCTGGTCACGACACGTGGGACCACGGCCTGGGGGCTGCAGGGGCTTCTCAGACGGGCCTGGGAGGCCGGAACCCATCCCCGGCACTCCCTGGAGGCTCACCCTGCCCCTCCCCCCCCCCCCCCCGCCCACAGCCTCACGGGACAGAGGCCCTGCGCCAACCTTCACATCCTGCGGGGAAGGGAGCAGGGCCGAGTCTTAGGTTTGGGGTTTGGAGTTATGCGTAGTGTGCCTATCCCTATCCAAAGGGCGGGTGAGTCACGGCTTCCGGAAGCTTCTCAGGTAAGGACCGAGGATGAGGCTCATTACCAGGCTAAGGCTTCTGTCCCCAAAGGCCCTGGTCCAAGGGAAAGGAGTGGAAGGCCATTGAGCCCTCAAGACCATGACCCCCCAGGCCCTGATAACTCTGTTCATCTACTCTTTCACACACACACATCCATATACCCACCACCAACCCATCCATCCATCCACCCATCCACCCATCCATCCATCCATCCATCCATCTATCCATCCATCCATCCATCCACCCTCCCTCCCACCATTCTTCCTCCCATTTGAAATCCAACCATCCGTCTGTCCATTTGTCTGACCCTCCGCCCCTGGGTGAGAGGCTGGATGGGAGAGGATCCCGGCTAGGTCTCTGGCCCCCACGCCCCCCCCCCCCCAGCCAGGCAGGCGGCCCAGCCTGCAGCTGTGAGCTTGGGGTGGGAGTCTGGACCTTCTGGCTCCCGACATTGCAGCTGAAAAGCATTTCCAGTTTACAGCCACATAATTACTCACCCTCCTTGGGGCCAGGGGAGCTTGGGGAGGGAAGATGTGCCGCGGGCCCACGCCGCTTCAGAGAGGAGGTGGTGTGAAGGCCCCAGACACGGGGGATTTGGACAGGGTGTGGGGTGGGGGGGTGTGAGGGCTCCCCGATTCCCCCGGGGCAGGGCTTGGCCGGGCCCGGGGCGCGGTGCCAGCTTGTTCAGAGGCAGGGCTGGGAGGGCAGGCGCCCGCCCTGGAGCCAGGATGCCAGGGTCCCGGGAATCCTGGGGGGTGCCGGGCCGAGGGAGGGGCTCCTGGATTCACTCCGGTGCCAGAGGGGGGACGGGGCCTTCTGGGCGGGGTGCACAGAGTCCTGGGGGAACACCGCACGGGGGGCGGGCTGACCCATCCCCACAGTCCTCCCCCCACCGGAGGCCTGAGGCCAGCCAGGCCAGAGAGTGGCATCCCGCCAGCCCCAGGAGTGCCCCCCGGGTACCCGGAGAGGCCAGTCTGGCACTTCTGGACTCTGAGGGGACTTGCGGGGAGGAGGGGAGCCCCGGTGGGCCTGGGCCCGGGTCACACGGGCTGCTTTCTCCTTCCTGACTTCCCCGGGTGTCCGGGCGGCAGAGCCCCAGCCCGAGGCCATGTGGGCGGCGGGAGGGGCCCTGCTCAGGGGCCCGCGGGTCCCAGGCGGAGCCCGGCCACGGGTGCTGGACACGCGCATGGGGCCGCGGCCCTGCCCGCCAAGCAGCCACGGGCGTCTCCACGGCCTCCGCCCCAGCACGGGCTGCCACGGACAATGGAGCCCTGTCTGGAGCTGGAAGAGCCTGGGGGTCCAGAGCCGCCTCGCCCACCCACCCTCCACCAACCCCTGAAGTCAGGGGCCAGCTGGGATGCGTGCCCTTCCCGTCCTGCGTCTCGGGTGGAGAGGAGCTCCGGAGACTCTGTCTCTCCCCCTGCCCAGCCCGTGGGCCCCTGGAGGGGTCTGCGGGGGGAGCAGCTGTGCAGACGCCTGGGGCGGCCAGCGCCTGCGGTCTCTGCCCTGCGGCTTCTGGGGGGACATGGGAGCGAAAGTCTCCCTCCAGCGACCCCAGCTGAGGTCGTGGCCTGCAGAGACCCAGGCCAGGTCTCTGCCGAGAGTGAAGGACCGGGCGGGGGGTCCGGCAGCTGCCCGCCGGCCAGCCAGGGCCCGGGCCGCCGCGGAGAGGAGGGGCCTCACGGCGGGACGGCGACCACAATTCGCTTCGGCCCGCCTGCTGCCAGCGCCTGCCAGTTCTGCCAGCGAGCGTGTAATCTCCCCATTTCCAAGGCCCAGCCTCTTCTGCACACTTGTAATTAGGGGGGGACGGGGGAGGGGGTGCTCCCTCCTCCCTTGCCCACGCCAACCTCAGGCTCCAGCCAAGGAAGGAGCTTCGGAGGGAAGCCCCGCCCCTCCCGCCCGGGGGTACCCCCCCCCAGGACCCTGCCCGGCATCCTGGGGGGCGGGGTGAGGGCTGCCGCATGGTCTGCCTGGAGCCAGCCCCGAGCCGCCGCCTCCCCCGCCCCTGTGGTTTGTGTGTTCACCGCCTTGGGGATCTGGGACAATTATGTACAGTGGTTTGTGGTTTTGCTTTGGTAATTGCCAGTTCCCCGCCTCTGAAGGCCCAGGACCAAAGCCAGAAGCAGGGATGGTACCTGAGCCACTGTGCGAGCAGGGGCCTGGAGCCTGGCCCAAGCTGGGGAACTTGCCCATCCTCCCCCTCCCCGTCCCCCCTGCTGCCCCCCTACCCCAGGGAGGACTCTCTGCCTGGGGGTGAATCCCATGGTGCCTGGTGACCTTAAGCAGTGCTCATCTCTGAGCACTGTAGACTTCAAGGTGGGGCTTCACAACCTCTGGGTGCCGGGACACACGCCTGCCATCCCAGCGCAAGCAAACACTCAAGACCCTAGCTGAGAAATCGCTGGAAGCAAATACGGCCGGTGGTGCAGTGCTTGTCTAGCTAGCACAAGGTGCTGAGCTGAGTTCAAACCCTGTAGCGCCAAAAAGAAGAAAGAGAAAAAAAAAAACAACAACCATAGTCTTGTTCGTTCCCCTGCATAGAATTTAATAGACGGATAGACTCATGAGCCATGCTGGTCCCCACGCCCTTCAGAGCGTGCCCAACACACAGAGAGCCGCAGGGACCCACTGCCGACCTCCAGCCCTAGCCTGGCGTCTGCCCGGGGCGGAGATGGCTTTCCTGTGGGCGCCCGGGCCACTACTAAAAGGTGCACACAGCAAGGACTGGATCGTGCTGAGTGGCCCACGCGGGCTGTCTCCTGAGGGAGTGACCCACGCAGGGGGCAGCAACCCTGCCGGCCCTGCGACCTACACAGGTATCCGGCCCCGCGACCCCACACAGGTATCCGGCCCCGCGACCCACACAGGTATCCGGCCCCGCGACCCCACACAGGTATCCGGCCCCGCGACCCACACAGGTATCCGGCCCCGCGACCCCACACAGGTATCCGGCCCCGCGACCCACACAGGTATCCGGCCCCGCGACCCCACACAGGTATCCGGCCCCGCGACCCCACACAGGTATCCGGCCCCGCGACCCCACACAGGTATCCGGCCCCGCGACCCCACACAGGTAGCTGGCCCGGCCCGTCTCAGTGCCCCACCTCTGTGCGGCCTCCGGCCGCACCAGTGAGAGTCCCGCATCATGAGGCCAGCCCGGGGCTGAGGCCCCTCTGCTCAGCCAGCACTGACCCACCCTGCGAAGACGACCTTTCGTTAACTGGAACAGACTGGGCTCCACCTTGGGGTGTTAAGGAAACAAGTCTGGTGGAGACTTGGTCTTTGGGTCCTCCAAAGGCGTAAATGGGTCCCACTCCACCGCTACTCGGGAGACGGGCCACGTGAGTGCACAGGCCACCACGTCCCAGATCACCTATGCACACAGCGTGACTGCCCGGGGCGCACACACGCACAGGCCGCGGCTCCCCCGGGAGACGGGGGGAACTTGGGTCTCCTGGGGGGCCAGAGGCCGGAAGCTTCACTCTGGGATGACGGCGGGGCCTGAGAGGCCGCCAGGCTGTCCCCACCACAGTCCCAATGTGTCATTAGGGATGTGTGGCCTTGGCGCGGGGACCGCGGGCTGGAGGTACAGTTGCTGGAGCTCCAGCTCTGACGTCACGTGCCGAGAGACCGCGTCGGCCACAGCACCCAGCTGCCGGCCTGGGCTCCGGACCCAGACGGGGAGGCTCTGGGCATCACCCCGGGGTGGGGGGGGCGGGCATCACTGATGCTGCTCGGCCGCTCTGGGCTTCACGTCTGCCTTGCTCAGACCCGCCCGAGGCTCCCAGCCCGGGTCTTCCTGGGGCGTCCTGCCGGAGGGCCAGACAAAGGGGAGGGCTCTGCTGCCCCCACGGCTGGCATGCGGGCACCCGCTCCCTCCTTCCCGCCACTGCCCTGCTGGGCAGCGCCCCCGTGCGCACCTGGGCCCCCACAAGCCCACAGGGAGCTCAAGCTCACAGTCAAGCACAGAGCTGGCCACGAAGCAGCACCGAAAGCAGGGGCCTCGCTGGGGGGGTGCGGCGCTGCACCCCGGCCCGGCCTCTGCCCTGCTTCCTCTCGAGGACCCGGGAGATCGTCCCAGAGAGGTGACCTTGCTCGCGGTCACCCGGGCGCAAACCGAGCCAGACAGTGCTGTGGAAAGAGACCCGCCTCCCCGGCCCGCAGCCTCGCCCCTTCCCCTGGACGTGAGCCTCCTCCCGACACCGCCGCGCCCCCCGGAGCTGGCGGTCCCCTCGCTGCTGCGAGTGGGGTTAGACCCCGGGCTCCCACAGCACAAGGCCCGCCTTGGAGACACGGTCCTCCCAGGAGGGGCCTCCTGCGGCCTGGCCCGGAGCTCCGGGGGGCCGGGCGCCCGCCATCCCCGGCCTCGGTGGGTCCAGGCAGGCTGGGGCCGCGGGCTGAGCGAGTGAACACGTTTACTAACTCTTCTCCTCTCTCCCTTTACGGGTTCTGGTGCTGACCGCACGCCTGCCGCGGTGTCCCCGGCACGACTTGATGACCACATGTTCCGTTCTCCGTGCTCTGTGGACGCTCTCCGCCTGCAATTCGCCGGGGTTTATGCTGTGAGGTAGGATGGGCGCTGTCCGCACATCGCGTCCTCTTCTCCCCGATTCCCAGCAAGCGCCACGCCCCTGTGTGCCTGCGTGGTCTGGAACTGAAAACCCCTCCTCTCCCATCAGCTCCAGTCAACCTACAAAGGCGAAGGCCATGGGCCTGGTTTTGCGTGATTCTAGAACAGCTGGTTAATCAGTGATGAGAGCCGAGGGCCAGATGTGGGGGCTCGCGTAGCCCGAGAGCCAGTCCCGTGCCAGCCAGGCACCCGGGGCTCACCCGTCTACCCGGATGCCCGCGGTGCCGGGCGCTGGTCTGGGCTGTGGGACCAGCAGGGGTGGAGGAAGCTCTTGCCCTAAGCACATTCTAGAAGTCGGTTGGTCACACACACCAGGCTGTTTCTGGGGTGGGGGGGACTGTCATGACAACCATGTGGTTGCACTTTGTTGATCAGCCCTCTGGTCCCCCACTGGGTTTACACCCCACAGTCCTGAGGTGGCCCGTCCCTGGAAGCCAGCCCCAGCACAGCCTGCTGCGAGCTGGAGGAGGATCTGGGGCTCAGCGGTGACCCAGACTCCCAGGAGACTCACGGGGTGGTCGTCAGTGGGATGTGGCTAACAGGTCCCGGGGCAGGAGGTGCTCGGCCTGGGTTCCCAAAGTCACAGGAAGAAAGCCACGGGGCCGGGCGCCAGCGCTCAGGCCCACGCAGGGAAGTCCACTGCACTCTCATCTCCAGTCAACTGCCAAAACAAAAACAAAGCCGGAAGTGGCGCTGTGGCTCAAGTGGTAGCACACTAGCCATGAGCACCAAAGCTCAGGTACAGAGTCCAGGCCCTGGGTTCAAGCTCTAAGATAGAGCATGTGTGCACACACACGCACACACACACGGGCACACGGGCACACGCGCACACACACACACACACGCACACACACACGAAGGCCCACAGTCGTCACGCACAGCCCAGGGGCCAAGCAGCAGGTGGTGTTGGGCAGGACAATGGACAGCTGCCGCAGATGTCCAGGGCGGGGCCTGTCCACCCCTCGGGGCAGCGGGTCCCCTGAGGGCCGCAGGCCCCTTGCCCCATCCTGGTGGGTGGCATGGCCAGCCGGGCGCCGGGCGGCCCCGGGAGGAGCCGTGGGTCTTGGAAGGCGGTGGTTGGCTCTGGCTGTGACTCGGGCCAGCCTCAGGGGCTGGGGTGTGGGTGCTGGGTGGGGGGTGGCGTGGTTGGCACCGAGCCTGGCTCCGCGCCGTCGGCTGTGGAATTCCTTGTCTGATCCGCCTCCAGATTGGCCCAGGAAGAAGTTGGAGGGAACTGACTGGTGCCGTTATAGAGGACCCCCCCGCTGCCCCCCCCTGCCACCCCCCGCCCCCATGACAGACACCAGGCGACTGTGGCAGGAGCCCCGCCTCACCCCCGCCCCCTCCTGCCCCTCCTCAGGAGCCCCCCTCACCCCCGCCCCCTCCTGCCCCTCCTCAGGAGCCCCCCTCACCCCTGCCCCTCCTCAGGAGCCCCCCTCACCCCTGCCCCTCCTCAGGAGCCCCCCTCACCCCCGCCCCCTCCTGCCCCTCCTCAGGAGCCCCCCTCACCCCTGCCCCCTCCTGCCCCTCCTCAGGAGCCCCCCTCACCCCCGCCCCCTCCTGCCCCTCCTCAGGAGCCCCCCTCACCCCTGCCCCCTCCTGACCCTCCTCAGGAGCCCCCCTCACCCCCGCCCCCTCCTGCCCCTCCTCAGGAGCCCCCCTCACCCCCGCCCCCTCCTGCCCCTCCTCAGGAGCCCCCCTCACCCCCGCCCCCTCCTGCCCCTCCTCAGGAGCCCCCCTCACCCCCGCCCCCTCCTGCCCCTCCTCAGGAGCCCCCCTCACCCCTGCCCCCTCCTGCCCCTCCTCAGGAGCCCCCCTCACCCCTGCCCCCTCCTGCCCCTCCTCAGGCGCCCCCCTCACCCCTGCCCCCTCCTGCCCCTCCTCAGGAGCCCCCCTCACCCCTGCCCCCTCCTGCCCCTCCTCAGGCGCCCCCCTCACCCCTGCCCCCTCCTGCCCCTCCTCAGGAGCCCCCCTCACCCCCGCCCCCTCCTGCCCCTCCTCAGGAGCCCCCCTCACCCCCGCCCCCTCCTGCCCCTCCTCAGGAGCCCCCCTCACCCCCGCCCCCTCCTGCCCCTCCTCAGGAGCCCCCCTCACCCCCGCCCCCTCCTGCCCCTCCTCAGGAGCCCCCCTCACCCCTGCCCCCTCCTCAGGAGCCCCCCTCACCCCCGCCCCCTCCTGCCCCTCCTCAGGAGCCCCCCTCACCCCTGCCCCCTCCTGCCCCTCCTCAGGAGCCCCCCTCACCCCCGCCCCCTCCTGCCCCTCCTCAGGAGCCCCCCTCACCCCTGCCCCCTCCTGCCCCTCCTCAGGAGCCCCCCTCACCCCCGCCCCCTCCTGCCCCTCCTCAGGAGCCCCCCTCACCCCCGCCCCCTCCTGCCCCTCCTCAGGAGCCCCCCTCACCCCTGCCCCCTCCTGCCCCTCCTCAGGAGCCCCCCTCACCCCCGCCCCCTCCTGCCCCTCCTCAGGAGCCCCCCTCACCCCCGCCCCCTCCTGCCCCTCCTCAGGAGCCCCCCTCACCCCTGCCCCCTCCTGCCCCTCCTCAGGAGCCCCCCTCACCCCTGCCCCCTCCTGCCCCTCCTCAGGCGCCCCCCTCACCCCTGCCCCCTCCTGCCCCTCCTCAGGAGCCCCCCTCACCCCTGCCCCCTCCTGCCCCTCCTCAGGCGCCCCCCTCACCCCTGCCCCCTCCTGCCCCTCCTCAGGAGCCCCCCTCACCCCCGCCCCCTCCTGCCCCTCCTCAGGAGCCCCCCTCACCCCCGCCCCCTCCTGCCCCTCCTCAGGAGCCCCCCTCACCCCCGCCCCCTCCTGCCCCTCCTCAGGAGCCCCCCTCACCCCCGCCCCCTCCTGCCCCTCCTCAGGAGCCCCCCTCACCCCTGCCCCCTCCTCAGGAGCCCCCCTCACCCCCGCCCCCTCCTGCCCCTCCTCAGGAGCCCCCCTCACCCCTGCCCCCTCCTGCCCCTCCTCAGGAGCCCCCCTCACCCCCGCCCCCTCCTGCCCCTCCTCAGGAGCCCCCCTCACCCCTGCCCCCTCCTGCCCCTCTCAGGAGCCCCCCTCACCCCTGCCCCCTCCTGCCCCTCCTCAGGAGCCCCCCTCACCCCTGCCCCCTCCTGCCCCTCCTCAGGCGCCCCCCTCACCCCCGCCCCCTCCTGCCCCTCCTCAGGAGCCCCCCTCACCCCTGCCCCCTCCTGCCCCTCCTCAGGAGCCCCCCTCACCCCTGCCCCCTCCTGCCCCTCTCAGGAGCCCCCCTCACCCCCGCCCCCTCCTGCCCCTCCTCAGGAGCCCCCCTCACCCCTGCCCCCTCCTGCCCCTCTCAGGAGCCCCCCTCACCCCTGCCCCCTCCTGCCCCTCCTCAGGAGCCCCCCTCACCCCTGCCCCCTCCTGCCCCTCCTCAGGCGCCCCCCTCACCCCTGCCCCCTCCTGCCCCTCCTCAGGAGCCCCCCTCACCCCTGCCCCTCCTCAGGAGCCCCCCTCACCCCTGCCCCTCCTCAGGAGCCCCCCTCACCCCTGCCCCTCCTCAGGAGCCCCCCTCACCCCTGCCCCTCCTCAGGAGCCCCCCTCACCCCTGCCCCCTCCTCAGGAGCCCCCCTCACCCCCGCCCCCTCCTCAGGAGCCCCCCTCACCCCCGCCCCCTCCTCAGGCGCCCCCCTCACCCCTGCCCCTCCTCAGGAGCCCCCCTCACCCCCGCCCCCTCCTGCCCCTCCTCAGGAGCCCCCCTCACCCCCGCCCCCTCCTGCCCCTCCTCAGGAGCCCCCCTCACCCCCGCCCCCTCCTCAGGAGCCCCCCTCACCCCCGCCCCCTCCTCAGGAGCCCCCCTCACCCCCGCCCCCTCCTCAGGAGCCCCCAGCCAGGAGGGGAGCCAGGGCGGCCTGCAGGGCCCCCCATCACGTGCCACACATTGCCAGAGGCAGGACCTGGAGTCCCCGGGCAGGCGCTGGGCGGTGAGGACTGTTACACTGGGTAGAATCACAGACCCCAGGAAAGCAGGGCTGGGCAGGAGGAGCAGCCTGGGGAGCAGGGGTGGGTGGGAGGAGCAGGGGTGGGTGGGGGAGCAGGGGTGGGTGGGAGGAGCAGGGGTGGGTGGGGGAGCAGGGGTGGGTGGGAGGAGCAGGGGTGGGTGGGAGGAGCAGGGGTGGGTGGGGGAGCAGGGGTGGGTGGAGGAGCAGGGGTGGGTGGGAGGAGCAGGGGTGGGTGGGGGAGCAGGGGTGGGTGGGGGAGCAGGGGTGGGTGGGGGAGCAGGGGTGGGTGGGGGAGCAGGGGTGGGTGAGGGAGCAGGGGTGGGTGGGGGAGCAGCCTGGGCACAGGTCATTTTTCTTGGCCTCATAGTTAATGCTCCTGTGGAGTCTGTGGAGTCGGGAGAGGTGGAGACCCAGACAGGCTCCCTGGAGAAGCCAGCGAAGGCCGGTACCCCCATGTCTCACTGGATCACCCCGTGTCTCACTGGATCACCCCGTGTCTCACTGGATCACCCCATGTCTCACTGGCTCACCCCATGTCTCACTGGATCACCCCATGTCTCTCACTGGATCACCCCGTGTCTCACTGGATCACCCCATGTCTCTCACTGGATCACCCCGTGTCTCACTGGATCACCCCATGTCTCTCACTGGATCACCCCGTGTCTCGCTGGATCACCCCATGTCTCACTGGATCACCCTGTGTCTCACTGGATCACCCCGTGTCTCACTGGATCACCCTGTGTCTCACTGGATCACCCCATGTCTCACTGGATCACCCCGTGTCTCACTGGATCACCCCATGTCTCACTGGATCACCCCATGTCTCACTGGATCACCCCATGTCTCTCACTGGATCACCCCGTGTCTCACTGGATCACCCCATGTCTCACTGGATCACCCTGTGTCTCACTGGATCACCCCATGTCTCACTGGCTCACCCCATGTCTCACTGGATCACCCCATGTCTCTCACTGGATCACCCCATGTCTCACTGGATCACCCCATGTCTCTCACTGGATCACCCCATGTCTCACTGGATCACCCCATGTCTCTCACTGGATCACCCCGTGTCTCGCTGGATCACCCCATGTCTCACTGGATCACCCTGTGTCTCACTGGATCACCCCGTGTCTCACTGGATCACCCTGTGTCTCACTGGATCACCCCATGTCTCTCACTGGATCACCCCGTGTCTCTCACTGGATCACCCCATGTCTCACTGGATCACCCCATGTCTCTCACTGGATCACCCCATGTCTCTCACTGGATCACCCCGTGTCTCACTGGATCACCCCATGTCTCACTGGATCACCCTGTGTCTCACTGGATCACCCCATGTCTCACTGGCTCACCCCATGTCTCACTGGATCACCCCATGTCTCTCACTGGATCACCCCATGTCTCACTGGATCACCCCATGTCTCTCACTGGATCACCCCATGTCTCACTGGATCACCCCATGTCTCTCACTGGATCACCCCGTGTCTCGCTGGATCACCCCATGTCTCACTGGATCACCCTGTGTCTCACTGGATCACCCCGTGTCTCACTGGATCACCCTGTGTCTCACTGGATCACCCCATGTCTCTCACTGGATCACCCCGTGTCTCTCACTGGATCACCCCATGTCTCACTGGATCACCCCATGTCTCTCACTGGATCACCCCGTGTCTCTCACTGGATCACCCCATGTCTCACTGGATCCCCCCGTGTCTCACTGGATCACCCGTCTCTCACTGGATCCCCCCCATGCACACATCCCCTGGGTCCCGAGGAGCACTAGGCCCAGGAACAAATGACATTTTGTGCCAAGCCCTGCTGTGGGGCTTCCCGCTGCCGCCTCTTTCTCTTTCTCTCTCTCTTGCATTTTCACACTTGTAACTAGAACTCTGTTTCTGGTGGATATCTGCTCCAGAAGCCATGAACAGGGCGGAGCGGGGCCAGCCCACAGCCCCCCCACAGACGCCCCTTCTCCTGCGGATGCGGCCCCCCCCCGAGGCCGTCCGGGGCCTGCTGTAAAGTGGGTCCAGTGTCTGTGTCCAGACCCGGCCTGCCGATCTGTCCGCCGCCCGGTGTCTGCGTCCAGCTGTTCTTAGCTGCTCCAGGGCCGGGGCAGCCACAGGCGAGCGGCGGCTGGGAGGCTGCCCACAGCCGACAGGGTGGGAGCCGAGCCCAGAGGAGCCCAGCCCCCCTCGCACCCCCTCCCCGGCAGCTGCCGGAAGACATGGAGGCCTGGCCGGCTGGGAGAGGGTCTCGGAGCGGCAGCCGTGGGGGCAGGGACCTTCCATGCAGCCAAGTTGTGGCTTGGCCGGGAGAAGGGGAAGAACGAAAGGACAGCTGGGCCGTGCCCTCAACTCCTCACGCCTGGACCATCCGCCCCCTCCCGCATCTGCAGATGGGGAGACTGAGGCACAGAGAGCCCAGTCTCTGCCCACGGCCGCCCCTCACACCCTCCATCCGTGTTCGGGGCTGCCCTGGCCTCCCCAGGCCTGACAGGCCACTTCTGGGGGGGGGGGCGTGTGGACCCCGTGCCTGGCCCCGGCCCGCGCCCAGAGCGCGTGTCCCCAGGCCTGGCGGGCGCTGCCTCTCACAACCCGGCCACGCCCAGCAGACGGCGCCTGCGGGAGACCCCGCACCTCCGTGCCCGGCCCCTGTGCGGCCCCCCACCCCCACCCGGCCAGTGCCCGCCGTGCCCCGGCCCCTGCGCGGCCCCCCACCCCCACCCGGCCAGTGCCCGCCATGCCCCAGCCCCTGTGCGGCCCCCCACCCCCACCCGGCCAGTGCCCGCCGTGCCCCGGCCCCTGCGCGGCCCCCCACCGCCACCCGGCCAGTGCCCGCCGTGCCCCCCACCCCCACCCGGCCAGTGCCCGCCGTGCCCCCCACCCCCACCCGGCCAGTGCCCGCCGTGCCCCGGCCCCTGCGCGGCCCCCCACCCCCACCCGGCCAGTGCCCGCCGTGCCCCGGCCCCTGCGCGGCCCCCCACCCCCACCCGGCCAGTGCCCGCCGTGCCCTCCTCCGCCCGCGCGGCTGGCCGCAGGGCCTCCCCGTGCGGGTGCGGGCGGCCACCTGCTGCCCGCAGCCGCAGCCACACAAAGGGCCGTTGTGAGCGGGGGGGGGGGGGGGTGGGGGGGAGCGGCAGGCGGCGGGCAGCATCTCCCGGCCCGCCCCGGGCTCAGAGCCCCGTTGTGTGGGGCAGCCGCTTCGGCTGGGCAGCACGGAGCCAGGCCGGCCCCCGCCCCCCAGCTCCCCAGCTCCTGCCCCAGCCTCCCTGCCGCGGCCAAGCGTCCTGCCAGCAGCCTCGGGCCTCCAGCAGCCCAGGCTAGGGGCCTCCTCCCAGGCCTGGCTTCACCCCAGCCCCGGCCTCTACCTCCTCCGGTCTGGCAGGGAGTGTGTGGCAGCTGACCCAGGCCCCCTGGGCAGAGGAGAGCTGGCCGTGTCCCCTCACACGGCCACCGGAGCCTGAGAGCCACTGGCCGGGGGCAGGGAGGGAAGCAGCCCCAGGTAACTCTCCAGGGACCACACACACACACGCATGCACGCACACACACACACATGCACGCACACACACGCATGCACACACATGCACGTGCACACACACATGCACACACACGCACACACACGCACGCATGCACACAACGCGCACACATGCACACATGCACGCACACACGCATGCGCACACATGCACACACGTGCGCGCGCGCACGCACAACGCGCACACATGCACGCACACACGCACACACACACATGCGCACACATGCACACACACACACACACGCCCAGGACCAGGGTCTTGGTTGGTGGCTGCCAGCCCAGGTACGGCCTGTCCTGGGCTCTTGGAGGCTGAAGCTCCCCCGCAGCCCAGAGGCCACTTGGGACGGCTCGACATGCCTCCCAGCCCTCCCCTGGCGGTGGGACGTGACCCCGACCTGAGACGCCTCCGGATGGGCCAGGGCGGAGCAGGGGCGCTGGGGGTCCGGGAAGCAAGCCCCAGAGAAGCTGAGCAGGGCCACGGGGCAGGCAGGACTGCGGCCCACCGCCACCCAGACCCAGCCATTCCCGAAGCCACTGCCCACTGACAGCCCGTCAGGAAGGCTGGCGTCCAGCTCCCGCAGGGCCAGCAGCGTTCGGCGAGCCTCGGCGCCTGCACTCGCCCTTCCTGGCCCGGCAGACACGGCCTTCTGGGGTCGCCCAAGCTCATGGCCGCTCTTGGAGTGCGTGCGGTCACTAACCCCAAAGCCCGCTGCTGGGGTCCTGTGTGTCCGGTCGTCCCTGGTCCGTCCACAGACCTGGGATGCAGGGAAGCCTTGGTGGTACTGCTGACACAGGTCCGTGATTTGGGGTGTGTGTGTGTGTGTGTGTGATTGTGGTTGTGTGATTGTATGTGTGATTGTGTGTGTGATTGTGTGTGTGTGATTTGGTGTGTGTGTGATTGTGTGTGTGTGGTTGTGTGATTGTGGTTGTGTGATTGTATGTGTGATTGTGTGTGATTGTGTGTGTGTGTGATTTGGTGTGTGTGATTGTGTTGTGTGGTTGTGTGTGTGATTGTATGTGTGATTATGTGTGTGATTGTGTGATTATGTGTGTGATTGTGTTGTGTGATTGTGTGATTGTATGTATGATTATGTGTGTGATTGTGTGTGATTATGTGTGTGATTGTGTGATTATGTGTGTGATTGTGTTGTGTGATTGTGTGATTGTATGTGTGATTGTGTGTGTGATTTGGTGTGTGTGTGATTTGGTGTGTGTGTGTGTGATTGTGTGTGGTTGTGTGTGTGGTTGTATGATTGTGTGTGATTGTGATTGTGTGTGTGATTGTGATTGTGTGTGTGATTGTGTGATTGTGTGTGTGATTGTGTGTGTGATTTGGTGTGTGTGATTGTGATTGATTGTGTGATTGATTGTGTGATTGTGTGTGTGATTTGGTGTGTGTGATTGTGTGATTGTATGTATGATTATGTATGTGATTGTGTGTGTGATGGTGTGTATGTGATTGTGTGTGTGATTTGGTGTGTGTGTGATTGTGTGTGTGGTTATGTGTGTGGTTGTGTGATTGTGTGTGTGTGATTTGGTGTGTGTGTGATTGTGTGTGGTTGTGTGTGTGGTTGTGTGATTGTGTGTGTGATTGTGTGTGTGATTGTGTGTGTGTGTGTGTGTGTGTGTGTGTGTGGTTGTTTTAGTACTGGCCTGGGCCCCATCGGTAACTGCTTTATACTTAAGCCACGTCATCTCTGCCGCAAGGTCTCACGTTGTAGTCCAGTGCTGGCCTGGGCCCCATCGGTAACTGCTTTATACTTAAGCCATACCATCTCTGCCGCAAGGTCTCACTTTGTAGTCCAGGCTGGCTTTGAACTCACATCTTCCTTCCTCTGCCACCCGAGGAGCAGGGGCTACAGGTGTGTCCCATCGGTCCCCACCTTCGGGTCTGACTTCAATGTGGTCAGCAAAGTGGGGCTGGAGCCGGGCTGCTGGGTGGCCGTGGACCCCCGCGGCAGGTGACCCAGCCTTCCACACTCTGCAGGGGCTGGGCCTTGCTGAGCCGGTGACAGCTGGACGGGCAGACAGGGGGCTGCCCGGGAACTCTGGGACTGGGGGGCTCCCTCATCCCTCAACTGGTATGCCCTGGCCCTGCTGTGCTGAGCGATGGCCCTGTCCTGACCAGCTCAGAGGAAACTGGCTGCCTGAGCTTTGTGCAGGGCTGTGTGTGTATGTGCAACGGTGTGCACATGTGTGTGCAGACACGCATGT
Organism: Dipodomys merriami; assembly: GCF_024711535.1. Taxonomy (NCBI): domain Eukaryota; kingdom Metazoa; phylum Chordata; class Mammalia; order Rodentia; family Heteromyidae; genus Dipodomys; species Dipodomys merriami. Next base: position 1,432,368 of record NW_027202682.1, read on the forward strand.
ATGTATGACTGTGTGCACATGTGTGAGTGCGCACACACGTGCGTGCATGTGCATGTATGTGTGTCTATGTGCACATATGTGCATGTGCGAATGTGTGTCGTGCACATGCATGTATATGTATGTGATTGTGTGTACATGTAGGTGTGTGACTGTGTGTACATGTACGTGCCTGTGTGTGAATGTGTGCTGTGTGCATGCATGCATGTATTGTGTGACTATGTGCACATGAGTGTATATGTGCAGGTGTGTATGCATACATGTGTGTATGTGTGACTGCGTGCACAAGTGTGACTGTGTGCCGTGTGCATGCATGTGTGACGGTGTGCCATGCGTGTGGGTGCATGCATGGCTGTGCATGTGTTGCACATGTGTGTACACATGTGTGTATGTGCATGCATATGTACATATGTGACTGTGTACATGTGTACATGCATTGTATTACGACTGTGTGCCTGTGTGCATATATGTACACATGCACACATGACTTGCACATGTATGCATGTGTGTGCGTGCATGACTGTGCACATGTGTGTTTGTGTGTGTGTGTGTGCATGAGCTTGCATACTGTGTGTGTGAGATCTTCAATTCTGGTCCCTGGAGGTTCACCCAAGTGGCAGGTCCCATGGATGGTGCTAGAAGTGAGCAGCACTCTCTTGAAAACCACTGGGGACAGCTGGGCGGGGGCTCCACCCCCTGGGCCGGTCTCCTCACCTGGGTAGAGGTGGATCAGGACGGAGCAGCCAGAGCCACAGGGCAGCCCAGAGCTTCGGAGCAGCTCCCCTCGGGCGCCGGCTCAGCGGGGCGGACGAAGAGCCATGTGCTGACACGAAGGTCTTAACAGCTAAACCACTCGCTCCACAGGAAAGCAAGGCCAGGGGGGTGACGGAGTGCAGGGGGCTGGGAGGGAGAGGCCGGGGGGGTGAGGGGGGCTGGGAGGGAGAGGCCGGGGGGTGAGGGGGTGAGGGGGGCTGGGAGGGAGAGGCTGGGGGGGTGAGGGGGTGAGGGGGGCTGGGAGGGAGAGGCCGGGGGGGGTGAGGGGGGCTGGGAGGGAGAGGCTGGGGGGTGCAGGGGGCTGGGAGGGAGAGGCCGGGGGGTGACGGGGTGAGGGGGGCTGGGAGGGAGAGGCCGGGGGGGGTGAGGGGGGCTGGGAGGGAGAGGCTGGGGGTGAGGGGGGCTGGGAGGGAGAGGCCGGGGGGGTGAGGGGGTGAGGGGGCTGGGAGGGAGAGGCCGGGGGGGTGAGGGGGTGCAGGGGGCTGGGAGGGAGAGGCCGGGGGGGTGACAGGGGCTGGGAGGGAGAGGCCGGGGGGGTGAGGGGGGCTGGGAGGGAGAGGCCGGGGGGTAAGGGGGTGAGGGGGGCTGGGAGGGAGAGGCTGGGGGGTGACGGGGTGACGGGGGCTGGGAGGGAGAGGCCGGGGGGTGACGGGGTGCAGGGGGCTGAGAGGGAGAGGCCGGGGGGTGAGGGGGTGAGGGGGGCTGGGAGGGAGAGGCCGGGGGGGCGAGGGGGGCTGGGAGGGAGAGGCCGGGGGGTGACGGGGTGAGGGGGGCTGGGAGGGAGAGGCTGGGGGGGTGAGGGGGCGAGGGGGGCTGGGAGGGAGAGGCCGGGGGGGTGAGGGGGGCTGGGAGGGAGAGGCCGGGGGCAGCAATGGCCCCGGCAAAGCGGTTGAATGAGTGAACCCCAGCCCAGGCACGGGCAGCCGCCTCTCGGAGCCCTGGTCCCCTCGGGGGGAAGCCGGGGCCTGCGGGAGCTGTCCCGTGAAGCCACACGGGAGGAGCGGTCACCTGTGTGCCGCTGGCCCGCGCAGCCCGGCCCGGCACCACCAGGAGCCGGACCCGAGGCTCTGGGGTGGCCGGCAGGAGGGGGCACAGGGTGGGGGCTCCGGTGTGGGCGAGCAGGGGCTCAGGAGCCTCCCAGGGGCCAGTGTCTGGCCCGGCCTCCGTCCCGGGGGTCAGGAGAGGACCAGGCTGGGGGGCCGGGGAGCCACTGTCCCCTCTTCTTTCTGTTGAGGAGGAGGATCCCTGACACCACCCGGGCTGGCTGTCCTGAGTGCCGGGACGGCAGGTGTGCGCCGTCACGCCGTCACGCCAGCCCCTTCCCGACACCAGCACCCTAGGAGTCCCAAGGTGCCCGGCCCGGCTGCCATTCACGGCTGCACAACTCCAGGTGTCCTTGGTGGAGGCCCCCCCCCAGTCTCAATCTGTCTATTTCCATCTCTGTCTCTGTCTCTGTTTCTCTATCTCTATCTGTCTCTGTCTATCTCTGTCTCTGCTTCTGTCTCTCTGTCTCTGATGTCTGTCTCTGTCTCTGTCTCTCTCTGTCTCTGCCCTGTCTCTCTGTCTCTGTCTCTGTCTGTCTGCTCTGTCATTGTCTGTCTCTCTCCCTGGCCCAGCATCAGTTAGAGGTGTGTTTCCCTGGTCTCCAGGCACTGTTCATGGCTGACCAGCAGGACCCTGAGGATCCAATAAAATGGCAGGGAGGAGGGTTGCCCAGGGTCCAGCTGACGAGCTGAGCCGGCGGTGGGGACAGGAGCAAAGGAGGTGTGAGGAGGGGCTGGAGGCCGGGCAGGGGGGACGGGGGGGGGGGGACCAAAGGACGGGAAGAGGTCGGGGGAAGGACCCACATCTAGGGTGCTGCCACGTTGAAGCCTCGGCCAGGGCAAGGCCGCGCTATGTGGGGCTGGGCTGACCAAGGCTGGACTCGGGTGTGAGGCGATCCTGGCGGGGGGGGGGGGAGGTCACGGGGTCAGCACAGGGCAGGAGGGTGACAAGGTTCACCAGTGGCTGAGGGGCTCCTCCCCTGGCACAGCAGGGCACGCAGCGTAGGCAGCGGCCACGGGGGAGCGGGGCTGTGAGGGGGGCAGAGACCTCCAGAGAGGGCCTGGCCCCCGACAGGGTGCGCTGGCGTCCGGACGCGGGGCGGCAGAGGGCCTGGCCCCCGACAGGGTGCGCCGGCGTCCGGACGCGGGGCGGCAGAGGGCCTGGCCCCCGACAGGGTGCGCTGGCGTCCGGACGCGGGGCGGCGGAGGGCGCCGAGGGGTGAGGAGGTCCTGGGCTCTGCCTGCCGCTGCGTGTCCTGGTGGAGGGGATGGGGCGCCCCCGCCCCACGGAGCCTGGAGACCCCGACGCGGGCCCGGCCCGGCCTGGGACTGGGCGAGAAGCACCACCCTCAGGGAGCCGGGCCGGGCGGGGGTGCCCTGCTTGGCAGGGGTCCGGGGGGCTTCCGGGGCTGCAGCTGTTGACCCCCAGGACAGACGGGGGGCCCTCTGCAGCAGCTGGGCCGGAGACTCTGGAGCCAGGGGAGGCCGGCCCTGGTGGCCGGCCCCGTGGGAGCCAGTGACAGCGGCTGCAGATGCGGGGGGGAGCAAAGGGGGGCACAGCACTGCAGGCCCTGGAGCGAGGGTGCTGTCACTGAGTGCCCAGAGCGAGGGTGCTGTCACTGAGTACCCCCAGAGCGAGGGTGCTGTCACTGAGTACCCCCAGAGCGAGGGTGCTGTCACTGAGTGCCCAGAGCGAGGGTGCTGTCACTGAGTACCCCCGGAGCAAGGGTGCTGTCACTGAGTACTCCCAGAGCGAGGGTGCTGTCACTGAGTGCCCCCAGAGCGAGAGTGCTGTCACTGAGTGCCCAGAGTGAGGGTGCTGTCACTGAGTGCCCCCAGAGCGAGAGTGCTGTCACTGAGTACCCAGAGCGAGGGTGCTGTCACTGAGTGCCCAGAGCGAGGGTGCTGTTGCTGAGTACCCCCAGAGCGAGGGTGCTGTTGCTGAGTACCCCCAGAGCGAGGGTGCTGTCACTGAGTGCCCAGAGCGAGGGTGCTGTTGCTGAGTGCCCCCAAAGCGAGGGTGCTGTCACTGAGTACCCCCGGAGCAAGGGTGCTGTCACTGAGTACCCCCAGAGCGAGGGTGCTGTCACTGAGTGCCCAGAGTGAGGGTGCTGTCACTGAGTGCCCCCAGAGCAAAGGTGCTGTCACTGAGTACTCCCAGAGCGAAGGTGCTGTCACTGAGTGCCCCAGAGCGAGGGTGATAAAGTGCTTACTGCACAGTCTCACCCCTGAGGCCTGGGAAGTGGGAAGGCAGCGCGTGCTCACCGCCTGGCAGGCAGCAGTCACCTCCTCATCCTCAGCCGGCCGGCCCCTCCTCCCTCCCTCCCTCTGGCACCTCCAGCTGACACGGAGCGGGCCGTGGTGCCCATGGCCTGAGCTGATGAGCCTGGGTGGGTGAGCTGGGGAGCAGCCAGGCCTCCCTTGCAGAGGCAGACCCCCTCCGTCTTCTCCCCAGCACGGCCGTCCACGTCCGCTGCCACACCGCAGGGCTGGCCACAGGGAGTGGACGCCCGCGCGGGCTCCAGGCCACCCCTGCACCTCAGGGCCAGGCGCCTCCCCCTGCTCACCTGGCCCGGGCCCTGACAGCCGCTCCAGCCAGGGACGGGCCTGCCGTCCGGGCGGGGGACGTGCGGGCCTGGCCGCGGCCGAGCTGGGCGGCCGGTGTGCCGGGATTTGGGGATTTTGAACCAGCTGCTGTGGCAGGTGCGGCCAGCCTGGCAGAGGGGCGCCCGCGGGCGCTGGAGGGGCGCCAGACAGCTGCTGGGGGCTGGGCCTGGGGCCGGGCCGCCCGCCCTGGGGCGGTGAGGCCAGCGGAGAGTGGGGGTGGTCGGCGGGGCCCGGCCCCCACCCCCGCCTCCCTGCCCCGCCCCGCCCCTTCCCTGCCAGCCCACCTCTGGGCCCTGAGTCTTGTCCTGAAAACTCAGGATTTCCCTCTGGATATGGGATCCTGATCATGAAGGTCCCCAGGGCTCCAAGCCCGTCCTGGGCTCCCATCCTGCCCCCACGGTCTGAGCCTGGGCCAGGCTGGGTGCAGGGGGTGCGTTGGGAATGGCTTGGGCGCCCCCCAGTGTCAGAGCCCGCAAATTCTGAAGGTGGCCAAGAGGCTGTGGGGCTCTGGGGGCTCTGGGGCCTGGGGTGGAGGCCCCCGGCCACAAGCCCACCCGGAACACAGCGTCAGAGGTGCGTCTGAGCCCCTGCCCCCTGGGGAGGCGCAGGGAGGCCGGGAGGGGGCGGCTCGGCCCCCGGAACCAGGCCCACACGGAGACAGGCACGGGGGAGGGGCAGAGCCGCCCGGCGGTCCCCTGGACACGGGGTGGGGGCCACTCCCGGCTTTGACAAGAGACTGCGGCCGGGCACAGACCACCACGTCCGGAGTCCGGGGCAGCGCGGTGGCGTCGGTGAGCACGCAGGTCAGAGAGGACCACGGGCTGCCCTGGGGCTGCGGGGGCCCCCCTCCACTGGAGGCCCACACAAGCCCTGCCCTCTCCTGCTTGTCCACGCCACCACACCAGAGGGCGCTGGAGGGCGGTAATGACACCGACCCCTGCGCAGGCCCCGCACAGGCTGGGGCTGGGGGGGGCAGGGAGGAGGGGGGCAGACACCTCTGGAGGGGTGGAGCGGAGCCAAGAGGACACAGAAAGACCGGACTCCCGGCCACACGCAGGGCCTGCTGGGAAGGAAAGCGCGGGAGACACCCCGCGGGGGAGGCCTCTGCCCTCGGGCTAGCGCAAGCTCTCCTGGCTGAGCTGCCTTCCCTTGGAGACCCCCCTCCCCGCTGGGCCCATGCGGTCATCACGGCGGCCACCAGGTGGTGCCAGAGGCCGCCGGCCCGGCACCCTTGGGCGGCAGCAGCCGCTGCCCTTGGATTCCCGAAGGGAGTCCGGAGCTGGGAGGGGGGAGAGCTGGGGCACAGGGAAAGTTGGGGTGCATGGCGGAGCAACATGGGGCCTGGGAAGAGGAGGAGGTGGGGGCCTGATGGGGGGAGCCCCTTCCCGGCGGGCGGCCGTGTCTCTGGAGTCTGTCCTCGGCCTGAGCAGCCCCTTGCTTCCCAGTGATGGCCGCGGAGAATCCACGAGTCAAGGGACAGGCAGGGGCCCGCGGTTCTGCCGGCCGCCAGCCTCCTCCCTGCTTGTGAGGAGGGAAGGCCCAGCCCTGGAGAAAGCTGATGGCCTCAAACTTCCCTCCTCCTAAACTCTGCCTCCCGAGTAGGCTGGGAAGATAGGTGTCAGCCATCGCACGGGGCTGCACGGTTTTAAGGAAGAGGCGCGCTGGCCAGAAGCTGTGGTCTCCGGGAAGCCGCAGGTTTGGCTCTGGCGCTTGGCTGCGTCTCTCCAGGGCTGTCTATCTCACGGTGTGGCTGCGGAGTGGCCGAGGACAGCCTGGCAGGTGTGGGCCTGGGGCCCCTGGGAGGCACCCGGTGGACAGGACGTCCCCCCCCCCGCCCACCGGCCTGCAGTGTCTGTCCATCACCAGCTGAGGAGCCAGAGCCCAGCTCCGTGCTCCCCTGCGGAGTGTTTAATGACCTGCTCTCTGATGAGAACTCCCGTCTCCGAACGCCATCAGACTTTCAAATGGCAAGTGAAACTCGTGGATGAATCCCTAGGTTCTTGCATGTTAGGAAAAGATAGCGTTCCATCTGCATCCAGCGAGTGAAATGGATGGATATCGATGGAATCGTGGATTGATTGAATACGTCGAGGAAAACGTGCTCCTCCAGCTGGCCTGCGACCCGGATATTAGCGACTTGAACAAGCTTGGCACGGGTCAACGCCAAAACGCAAGGAAAGGCAAAGGCGAAGCTGGGGGGGGGGGCAGCAAGGGCCTCCTCCTCCACATCCCAGTCACAGGGCGCCCAGCACCTTCCACGGGGACCCCTGGGAAGGGGGCCTCGTCCTGTGAGCTCCCTGAGGAGCCCGGAGGCCCTGGGAAGCCATGCGCCCGGGCCCGGCACCAGACCCACGGGGACAGGCCCACGGGTGCGGCCGGGGCCCTGGCACTGGAGGAGGCCACCCCGGAGCCCCAGCTCTGTCTTCTTGGGGCCCAGGGGAGGGGACAAGGCTCCGGTTCCTTCCATAAATGGCATCTTTCTAATAGGAAGCTGCTGATCTTTTCTGCGTGATGGGGCCTGAATAACTGCAGGGTCCGTGTGTCTGGTAGTCTCTGGAGCTGGGGTGGCATGTACTGTGGTGTGGGGTGCCAGGACAGGCGTGGCAGGGCCACCGCCCCGTTGCCATGACGCCCGGCAGCCGCCAATCCTCCCCGTGCCAGGGTGGACCCCGGCAGGGTCCCCGCAGCCTCGCCTCACCTGAGCCTCGGGCCGCCACTCTCCTGCCCAGGGCACGGGCACCCGGAGTCAGAGCAGCCTCCCCCGGGGACAGCCCCACCCTGCATGAGTTCCCGAAGGTTCTGAATGGGCCTGGTATCTGGAGTCTGGGGTCTGGGGTCTGCTGTTGGGGGGTCTGGTGTCTGGGGTCTGGTGTCTGGGGTCTGGTGTTGGGGGTCTGGTGTCTGGGGTCTGGTGTTGGGGGTCTGGTGTCTGGGGCCTGGTGTTGGGGGTCTGGTGTCTGGGGTCTGGGGTCTGGTGTCTGGGGCCTGGTGTCTGGTGTCTGGTGTCTGGGGTCTGGTGTCTGGGGTCTGGTGTCTGGGATCTGGTGTTGGGGGGGTCTGGGGTCTGGGGTCTGGTGTCTGGGGCCTGGTGTCTGGGGTCTGGTGTTGGGGGTCTGGTGTCTGGGGTCTGGTGTCTGGGATCTGGTGTTGGGGGGGTCTGGTGTCTGGGGTCTGGTGTCTGGGGTCTGGTGTTGGGGGGTCTGGTGTCTGGGGCCTGGTGTTGGGGGTCTGGTGTCTGGGGTCTGGGGTCTGGTGTCTGGGGTCTGGGGTCTGGTGTCTGGTGTTGGGGGTCTGGTGTCTGGTGTCTGGGGTCTGGGGTCTGGTGTTGGGGGTCTGCCATTCTCTGGGGCCCGATCCCCAGAGGCGGGGCAGGGTGACGGTGGCTCCCCCCTGTGCTGGGCGGGGTCCGGACCCCATCTCTCAGTCCAGTGCCTCGGAGGAGACCCTCCGTTCTCCTCCAGTCTCCACCGCAGCAGCTCCGCACCCGGGACTCGCTGCCCGCCGCCCTGGGGCGGGGTGAGCCCTGGGTGGGGGCCGGGCCGCTGCCCCCATCGCAGTGACCCCGGAGACACCTCCAGGGCCCACGCTTGTCCCCTGACCGGGACTCCAGGCCCGGCCCCCACGTGGGAAAGGGGGCGGCGTGGGGACCAGATCTGGGGAGGGAGAAGCCCGCGGGAGACGCCGCCGGGGCAGGCCCCGCCCCCGCCCGCCCCCGGGGCAGGCCCCGCCCCCGCCCCGCCCCGCGGGCAGGCCCCGCCCCCGCCCCGCCCCGCGGGCAGGCCCCGCCCCGCGCCCTGCCCCGCGGGCAGGCCACGCCCCCGCCCCCGCCCCGCGGGCAGGCCACGCCCCGCGGGCAGGCCACGCCCCCGCGCCCCGCCCCGCGGGCAGGCCACGCCCCCCAGCCCGCCCTGCCCCCAGGGCAGCCCCGCCCCCAAACCGCCCCGCCCCGCTGGCAGGCCCCGCCCCCTCCGAGCCAGCCCCGCCCCCGCGGACCGCCCCTGCCCCTGCAGGCAGGCCACGCCCCTACACACAGGCCGCGCCCCCTGTCGACAGGCCACGCCCCCAGCCCCTCCCCTGCCCGCGCTCGGTGCCGGCTCCGCCCCACCCCAGCCCGCCGGCGCCCAGAGCAGCCGAGCACCCGGCTGGGCCACCGGTCGCCTCGGGCAGGTGAGTCTATTGCCCCGCCCGCCGCCTCCCGCACCCGGCACCGCGCCCCGACCCCGGCACCGCGCCCCGACCCGCGCTCCTGCCTGCGCCCCGATCCCGTCACCGCGCCCCGATCCCGTCACCGCGCCCCGATCCCGTCACCGCGCCCCGATCCCGTCACCGCGCCCCGATCCCGCGCTCCTGCCTGCGCCCCGATCCCGGCACCGCGCCCCGACCCCGCGCTCCTGCCTGCGCCCCGACCCCGCGCTCCTGCCTGCGCCCCGACCCCGCGCTCCTGCCTGCGCCCCGATCCCGGCACCGCGCCCCGACCCCGCGCTCCTGCCTGCGCCCCGACCCCGCGCTCCTGCCTGCGCCCCGACCCCGCGCTCCTGCCTGCGCCCCGACCCCGGGCGGCGCGCAGAGCACCCGGATCTCCCGCAGCCGCCGCGCGCCCCCTCGCCGGCCCCTGGGACCCGGAGGCCGCGGTGTCGGGGGGGGGGGGGCTGTGCGGACCCCGCCGGGGAGCGGAGGGTCCGGCCCGCGGGTTCGCCTCCAGCCCGGGCGAAGACTAGGGAGGGAGCCGGGAGCCGGGCCGGGGAGGCCGGGCGCGCCCTGCCCGCGGGGACCCGGCCCCAGCCAGCCCAGGTCGCCAGTGCCCCTCCGTGGAGAGCCCAGAACGTGCTGGAACATTCTGTGGCTGCCCGCCCTTCCTCTCCCAGGGACACACCTGCCCCCGTGTCCACCCCAGGGGAGGGGAGGTGACGCCAGGTGCCAGGCGCCCCCAGACAGAAGGCTGCCTGCGGGTCCTCTGAGGCCAGGGCCGCTTGGTGGTGTGGGTGGGAGGAAGGGCACGCCCTGACCCGACCCGGGCAGCGCCAGCAGAGGCCATGCCCAGGCCTTCTCATTCATTCAGTGGTCTTCAGATGCCTCCTGGGGCACGCAGATCCCGGGGCTCTGACCGGCCAGGCCTGGGCTCCCCACCGTGAACACCCAACTGCCCACACAAGCCTCAGGTTCCCCAGGAGGCTGGGGCAGACGAGTCCCTGGCCTGCAGTACTTTGGGGGAGGCAGGAATGGGTCCCCAGGGCCACAGGAAGGGGCTGACGCAGAGGAGGCAGAGGCAAATGCATGCCGGGACGGGCTCCCCCTGCAGGCAGCCTGGGCCGGGCAGCGTCACCCACTGCCCAGCTCCTGCCAGGCCGGCCTGGCCTGCAGCCCCCAGGCCCTGGCACCCACTGGCAAGGCTGCCACAGCTCACCCAGGATCCCCAGACAGTGCCGGGGTGACGTGGACGCGTGGGGCCTGTTCCTGTGCTGGCCAGGCAGCCCCTGTCCCAGCCCAAGGCCCAGGGACCAGCGCCTCCCTCACCGAATCCCCCTCAACCGGAAAGGGCTCCGGGCGATTTTCCCATGAGCGTGTCATTTTTTGTGACTAAGAAGATTGCTCTTAGAAATAATGGCTCTTGCTGAATTATTTTCCAAGAGGCAGTCATGGCTCCATGGCCTATTTTGTTCTTTGCGGCTCTGAACTGTACTGGGGAATGAGCATTTACAGGCATGGCAGAGACCGGGGACCAAGCGGGGGGGGGTCAACCTGGGAAGCCCCTCTGCAGCTTTGGGCACTGGGCACCTGGGCAGGGTCCCAGATGAGCCTGGGAGGTAAGATCTACTGCAACGAGACTTCAGATCAAGCGTGCGCTGAGGGCCTGGCCTGGAGAGCGCACCCCGGCCCTGCCCGCTGCTCGGGGCAGCTTCCCAGGGCACTTTGCCCCCTCCCCCCAGGAGAGGCAGCTCCCGGATGGCAGCTAAAGCCACAGGGTGGGGGTGGGGTGGGGGCCGCAGGTGAGCGCCGCAGGTGATCCACGCCTTCACATGAGGAAGTGGCCGTGGGGTCGTGGAGGAGGGGTTTGTCGCTGGGATTGGGGGTATTGTCCTGCGCGCTCCCTTCCCGTGGACCTCTTCCTCCTGTGGTTGAAGTGCAGTGGCTTCTGGCCCGTCCCTGGCATCCCCAGGCCTGGGCCCTCCCCGGGAGCTGTCGGAGCATCCTTGGGTGAGATGACCTGAGCCACCGAAGATTTGCTGAGCGGCTGAACCCAGGGCTCCAGGTCAGCAGGCCGACGACGGCGCAGCCCCACACCCGCAGCCCCCGCGCCTCCACCGTGTCCTGCTCGTCCTGCGCAGGTCCTCTGCCCGGCGGAAGGAAGGCCTGTCCTTGGTGTGGAGGGCGGCGCTGCGTCCTGGCGGGGCTGCCCAGTGCGTGTCCGGCTCACAGAGCACCGCTGGCAGAGGGAGGCCGGCGGAGCTAGCGCGGGGCAGAGCGGGACGGCACTGTGCGTGCTGCTGGGTGTGGGGGGCATTCAGCCAGGTCGTGGCCCCCCTGCCCTGCCCTGCTGCCTCCAGAGCCCTGGGGCCCGCGGCCGCTGGGACGGGGAGGCCTGTGGGCCACCGTCACTCTCCTGCAGCACTGTGCTGGGGGCTGCGGAGCCTCTCAGAGGATCCAAGGCCACTGGGGTGTGTGTGTGTGTGTGTGTGTGTGTGTGTGTGTGTGTGTGTGTGTGTGTGTGTGTGTGTGTGTGCAGATCAGGGCCGCCACGGAGTTACCCACAGCCGGCCTGCCTCCTGAGTCCCCGCCGTCCACCGCCCGCCCGCCGCGGCTCCACCGCCCCGGCAGCTCCTTCCTCTCCCACCTCGTTTTCCAAACAATTTGCTTGATGTGATTCCTGGCCCAGTTGAACGTGACTAATGGTGTTTACCTGCCGCCACCGGGCGGGCGGGCGGTGTCTGGGCCAGCAGGACAGGAAGAAGGAATGCCTGAGTGTGCTGACCGTCCCCCGAGTGTGCTGACCATCCCCCGAGTGTGCTGACCATCCCCTGAGGAGTGTGCTGACCATCCTGCAAGTGTGCTGACCATCCCCTGAGGAGTGTGCTGACCGTCCCCCGAATGTGCTGACCATCCCCCGAGGAGTGTGCTGACCATCCCCCGAGTGTGCTGACCATCCCCCGAGTGTCTGACCGTCCCCCGAGTGTGCTGACCATCCCCCGAGGAGTGTGCTGACCATTCCCCGAATGTGCTGACCATCCCCTGAGGAGTGTGCTGACCATCCCCCGAGTGTGCTGACCATCCCCTGAGGAGTGTGCTGACCATCCCCCGAGTGTGCTGACCATCCCCTGAGGAGTGTGCTGACCATCCCCCGAGGAGTGTGCTGGCCATCCCCCGAGTGTGCTGACCATCCCCCGAGGAGTGTGCTGGCCATCCCCCGAGTGTGCTGACCATCCCCCGAGTGCACTGACTATCCCCCGAGTGCACTGACCATCCCCTGAGGAGTGTGCTGACCATCCCCTGAGGAGTTTGCTGACCGTCCCCCGTGTTCTGACCATCCCCCGAGTGTGCTGACCATCCCCCGAGTGCACTGACCATCCCCCGAGTGTGCTGACCATCCCCCGAGTGCACTGACCATCCCCCGAGTGTGCTGACCATCCCCCGAGTGCACTGACCATCCCCCGAGTGAGCTGACCATCCCCGAGTGTGCTGACCATCCCCCGAGGAGTGTGCTGACCATCCCCTGAGTGAGCTGACCATCCCCCGAGTGTGCTGACCATCCCCCGAGTGTGCTGACCATCCCCCGAGTGAGCTGACCATCCCCCGAGTGTGCTGACCATCCCCTGAGGAGTGTGCTGACCATCCTGCAAGTGTGCTGACCATCCCCCGAGTGAGCTGACCATCCCCCGAGTCTGCTGACCATCCCCCGAGTGAGCTGACCATCCCCCGAGTGTGCTGACCATCCCCCGAGGAGTGTGTTGACCATTCCCCGAGTGAGCTGACCATCCCCCAAGTGAGCTGACCATCCCCCGAGTGAGCTGACCATCCCCGAGTGTGCTGACCGTCCCCTTCTCTTACAGGACAGACGCAGGTTGGGACTCGGCCTTGGGCAGCACCATGGAGCCCTTGTTTCCGGCTGGAGCCCTGGGCTGGAATGCCTCCTCGGCCCTTGGAGGTGGCCACAACCAGACGGTGGCCGGGCCGGCGCCCTCGGCCGGGGCGCGGGCGGTGCTGGTGCCGGTGCTGTACCTGCTGGTGTGCGCGGTGGGGCTGGGCGGCAACACGCTGGTCATCTACGTGGTGCTGCGCCACGCCAAGATGAAGACGGTCACCAACGTGTACATCCTCAACCTGGCTGTGGCCGACGTGCTGCTCATGGCCGGCCTGCCCTTCCTGGCCACGCAGAACGCCGTCTCCTACTGGCCCTTTGGCCACGTCCTGTGCCGCCTGGTCATGACGCTGGACGGCGTCAACCAGTTCACCAGCATCTTCTGCCTGACCGTCATGAGCGTGGACCGCTACCTGGCGGTGGTCCACCCGCTGCGCTCCGCCCGCTGGCGCCGGCCCCGGGTGGCCAAGCTGGCCAGCGCCGCCATCTGGGCCTTCTCCCTGCTCATGGCTCTGCCGCTGCTGGTCTTCGCGGACGTCCAGGAGGGCTGGGGCACCTGCAACCTCAGCTGGCCGGAGCCCGTGGGGCTGTGGGGCGCGGCCTTCATCACCTACACCTCCGTGCTGGGCTTCTTCGGGCCGCTGCTGGTCATCTGCCTCTGCTACCTGCTCATCGTGGCCAAGGTGAAGGCGGCGGGCTCGCGTGCGGGCTGTGCCCGGCGCCGGCGCTCCGAGCGCCGGGTGACGCGCATGGTGCTGGTGGTGGTGGCGGTGTTCGTGGGCTGCTGGCTGCCCTTCTTCATCGTCAACATCGTCAACCTGGCCTTCGCGCTGCCCGAGGAGCCCGCCTCCGCCGGCCTCTACTTCTTCGTGGTGGTCCTGTCCTACGCCAACAGCTGCGCCAACCCTCTGCTCTACGGCTTCCTCTCTGACAACTTCCGCCAGAGCTTCCGGAAGGTTCTGTGCCTCCGCAGAGGCTACGGTGCCGAGGACGCAGACGCTGCCACCGAGCCACGGCCGGACAAGAGCGGGCGGCCGCCGGCCAGCACGCAGGCGCCCCGGGGCCGCGAGGCTGACGGACGCATGCAGACCAGCACACTGTGAGGCCTTCCGCCATCCAGCCTGGGGAGCCGGCGGCCTCCAGATCGTGGGGTGCGCTTCGGGGTCCTCAGAGGGGCCATGAAGACGGGCCCAGGCTGTGGGTGGACACAGGTCAAGGTGTGGGGGCTGGTCAGCTGCCCCTCAGCCTGCTGTGCTAGGCTGGGGGCTCGGAGAAGGGACACCGGCCTGCCCGAAGTGCCCAGCGCCTCCGCTCCCACCCCGGCCTGACCCCGCCAGCCTCCCGGGATGGGGGAAGCGCCCCCGCGAGGGCTCTGACCAACGCTGTGAACTGGTGACTGCACCCCAGGCCGGGCTGGACCTGCCCGGCCCCCGCGTGTCGCCCGCGCCCCTCATCGCGGGGCCACACGGTCAGTCCCGGGTGCTGCCCTCTGAAGAGAAGCAGCCCCACGGCCCCTGCGGCTACGTGGGGGACGGGCACAGGACCGCGGCCGGCCCTGGGGCAGCCAGTGCCCACTGGAACCCCCGAGGGCCCGCCCTGGGGCAGCCAGTGCCCAGGAACCCCCAAGGTACCTGCTAGAGCCCCCGGAGCCTGCCTGCACCCCCACCCGACACACCACTCCTGGTCCAGCCAGGGTGGCCCCTCTGACCCCGGGCCTCCACGGTGGAGGTGAGGGGCAGACCCCGGAGCGAGCTGTGCACGCAGCAAACACCAGCCAGCGCCGATCCTGGGGAGCCTGCCCCCTCCCATCCCGGCCACAGCCCCCCAAGAACCCCAGTCACACCCCGCTGGGGTCCCCAGCACCTCAGGCTGCTGAAGCTGCCAGGAGAAGACGCAGGAGTATGAGTTGGGGATCCCCCACCCCGCCGGATGAGGCCAGCCGCACCCCCACCGCTGCCCCCCAGCCCCGGAGCCTGACCACACGGACTGGGCAGGGCTGGGACCCAGCAGAGCCCGGCCCCGGTGCACGCTCTTGTGAGGAGGCCGCTCCCCGATACACGAGAGAATAAATGTTTGATTCTTTCCCAGAGCAAACACTGAGGAGACAAGGCACACTGAAGCGTTCTGGGAGAATGAGGCGACCCTGAGTGGCCCTGACCAGCCCAGCCCAGCCCGCCCGCCCGCCCCGGGACACCAGGCCTTCCCCAGCCCAGCCCCTGCCTGTCCCGGGACACCAGGCCTTCCCCAGCCCCTGCCCGCCCGCCCCGGGACACCAGGCCTTCCCCAGCCCAGCCCCTGCCTGCCCCGGGACACCAGGCCTTCCCCAGCCCAGCCCCTGCCTGCCCCGGGACACCAGGCCTTCCCCAGCCCAGCCGGCCCCAGGACACCTGGGCTCCAGATGCAGGTGGGGCTCAGCCAGGCTTCCCTTTCAATGTAGAACTCCTCACTTGGGGTGAGAACAAGGGTGAAGAGAACTGCGGAGTTTTGTTGAGTAACAGTAGGCCCACAGGCAAGCAGCAAAAAGCAGACCAGCAGAAGGGCAGGGGCAGCCTCTCTCCCGCGGAGAGACGCACACTGACACAGTCCCTGGGCTGCGGGAATTTCTAGGGCAAGGCTTCGACGTGATGGAAAGATATGCGCTTTGTCTTTGCTCTCACCACACCGGGTGTTGCTTTCTGAGTTTCCCATCAAACAGCTCCTTCTCCGTGGGGTGAGGAGGTGCCCTGCTGTCTGCCTTTTGGGGCGTGTGGCTTACGTTGGGCCACATTTCTCCCAGGAAGGCATACGTCCTGACAGACAGTGCTCATTCTTGGGGCGAGGAATGCGCCCTCAGGAAGGGACGCATCCTGTTGTCTCTTTTCGAAGCAAGGACGGCTCTCCTGTGTTTCTAAAAACCACCTTTCTGAGCTGCCTCCACCAGGTCTCAGTTCCGAGTTACCGCCTCACGTTCCCCTGAATGACTCTGGTCCCTTCCTCTCAGGGAAGCCTGTGAAGGAACACGTCCTGTAGTTGCTGTAAGCTCACAGTCCCACACTTTCCCGAGTCGATCGGGCTTCGTTTCCCCCACGATGGCTTTGTGGGTAGATGGCCTTACGCTTGAGTCTGGACTCCTGGTGGCCATTTTCCATCTTCACGCCCCCTAGCTGTCCGCCTCCAGCCCAGAGCCCAGGTCAGCTTTGACTCAAGACTCTGTGGGGAGTCTAGACGTGAGCCCGCGTCCCCTCACCCCCCCCGGGGGACCCCAGCCTACAGGAGGAACCCAGCTGTGTGGAGGGAGGGAGAGGTGTCTGGACCCGCTCTTCATGGGGCCTGGGGTCTCCCCCATCCTGCCACGTCTCCGGCCCGAGCCCATGTGCCCGCAGCCCCGTCGGGACCCCGGCCTCGGGGGCGCCACGCTCCTCTGGGGCGGGCCTGCCGGTGGAGGCTCCGTGCGGGTCGGCCTCCGCGGGGTGGCCAGCGTGCTGAACCTGGGCCACCGGGGTGGACAGGCCGCCTGGCCCTGTGGCGGATGGGATGGGGCCCCAAGAGCACAGTCCTTGGTGAAATCGGTCCCCTGGCAGGGCCACCGCGAAGAGAGAGAGACCCCAGAGTGTTCCGAGGAGCCTGCGGGGTGTTCTGGAAGGTTCTATGGTGAATGTATGTCCTGGGAACACTGCCTGGTATGTGTAGACACATGCACCCAGGGCCCCAAGGGGACAGAGTCAGCAACCAGGGCCCAGACACCCCCTAAGGCGTCCGGCGGGAGGCCACGGGCGGATCTGCGCAGGGACACGGGCCTCCACGCCAGCCCGGGGGCACAGGGTGGCGCGGAGCACCGGGCTGCGGCTGCGGCGTGCAGGGCCACAGAGCAAACATCCTGGGTGGCCAGCTTTATGGTCTCTGTCCGCCTCGATGGGTTTTATGGGCCGCCAGGCTCCAGCGCTCAAGTGACCTTGCTCAGGAAATCCGGCCTGCAGGGCAGGGCCGAGGATGGGGGATGGAGGTGTCTGTTTGCTGGGTGGGGTGGGGTGCAGGCGGGGGGGGCTGCCGTAGCCGCCACCGGCTCCGGCTGAGGGCACCAACACCCCCATCACAGGGGAGCCCGGGGACCCCCACCCCGTTTCCTGGGGCCTGTGCCCCGAGCTCCAGTGCTGAGGGTGTGGGGAGGGCGGGCTGGGGGCCGGGCCTGCTGGGCGCAGCGCGTGCCGGGTGGTCTTGGGCCCCGGTGGGTAGCGGGTCACAGCATTTCACCGGGCATCGTGGCCTCCGGTGTAGTGGGCTTGGCAGTTTCCCGACTCCCACCCCGCGGTGGCAGCGACCCTCCCCTGGCCGCTTGTGCTCCGTGAAGGTTGGGGACAGGTGGCAGGGGGGTCTGCCCGCGTCCCGGCCGCGCTGGAGGTGGGGGCTGGGAGGCTTCTCCGTGGTAGAGACGCCACCTGGCGCCCAACACGTTGCCTCCGTCCTCCTACAAGCGTTACCCGTGATAGCCAAGGGGCAGCCCGGACGAATGCCGGCTGCCCGAGGCGCGAGGAGGGGTCGGGCGCTGACCCCTAGCTCCCGGGACTCCGGGACAGCTCAGGGGCAGCAGGGCCCCGGGACTGCCGCAGCCCCCCGCTTCCCCAGGGCTGGAGCGCGGGGTGCAGCCTGGGGATGCATTGAACAGCTCCCACCGACCACCCCCAGTGGAGCGCTCCACGCGGTGCGAGTTCCGCGTGGTGATGTAGTTGTATTTTTGTATTGGAATTCCAGTGTGGGGGCCTGTCCCCCGGCCCACTCGGGCCTCTGGACGCTGGCGGGCCCGTGCACGGGCACACGTGTGGGTCCCAGTGCTCTCCTGGCCAGGAGCGCGGTGCTGATTAAATCAGCATGCACAGCTGGGCGGTGGGGGGGCTCCCCCCATCTCCCGGTTGCTGGGGCCTGGTGGAGCCCAGGGCAAGGTTGGCATTGATTGTCTCCTCTTCGCAAGGACAGCGGCCTTATCGCTCGGCCTCCCTCCGGCGTCTGTCTCTGCAGAGCAACCCCCATCCTGACTCTAGCTTGGCCTCTTCCAGATCTTTTTTTTTTTTTTTTGCATTTTGAGTCCCTTGCGGCCTCCAGAAAGAAGAGCCTCCCTCCCTCCCCGTCCGTCCATGTCTGCCCACGCCGGTGCCGTGGACCCGCTGGACCTGTGACATTTGCTCTTGTGGCTGCAGCCGGAGCGGCTCCCGGGCCGCTGGGAGAGGAAGGGGGCCTCCACCCACCTCGCAGTCACCTGGGAGAGACTGAGGCACAAAGGGAGGACGCGGGACGGAGCAGACGCGGCCCAGGCGCGGGCGTGCGGGCGGCAGCGTCACCGTGGCGGGCATTCCACACTCGAGCCACGTCTCCACGGCCGTCTGTTGCTGGTTTATTTGGAAGTGAGGGTTAAGCATTTGTCTGCCGTGGCTGTTCCGCGCTCTCTCCGGTCTCCGCCTCCTGAGCAGCTGGGGCGCAGGTGTGCCCCAGTGGCTTTTCTTCAGTCTCTTCTTCGATCAAACCTGGGCCCAGGGCTCTGCCACCCAGCCACCTTCCGCCCCGAAGGATGGGCCTTCGGGAACACCCCTTCCAAAACAGGGGTCCACCCTCGGGAAAAGCACGCTCCTTTGCAAACGCTTTGGTGATCGCGGAGTCATTTTAGCACACGTCCTCTCTCGGTGTGTGCGTCTTGCTTATCATATCCTTGCAGGAGTGGGATGGCTCACACCTCCTTGGGGGGCTCAGATTGAGAGGCTCGAGGTCTGAGGCCAACCTGGGCATGCACAGACCATGACGGTCATCCCAGCCGAGCGGGAGGCTGGAATCAGGAGCATGGCAGGTCCTGCACATCCCAAGCAGAAAAGCCAGCGAGGCTCCCTCTCATGGAGAAAGCTGGAGGTGCTCAATCAGCAGGGAGATGAAGACCTGGCGGAGGGGGCAGGGCCGGCACAGGAGCCCAGGAGTCCCCGCCCCTTCCTATTTGGGCGCCTTGGTCTCTACGGGGTCCTCTGCCCCGGGCTTCCCATTCGTGCAGGCAATGGGTGTGGATGCCCGCAGGTTGCCTGGCGCCGGGGCAGCTCCAGCCATTGCAGCCAGGCCCAAGCCCAGGGCCCAGGGCCAAAGTGCAGCGTGAGCGGCTCCCACGGCCGCCTCGGGGGCTGGGCTGCCCCCGGCAGGGCCAAGGAGGGTCGGTGAGAGTGCAATCAGGGCAGCCGGGGGCGTGGCCATCTCAACGGCTTCCGTGTGAAGGTGATGGACGGAGGACGTGAGCCCAGCAGGGCCACGGGTGTCCTTGCAGGGGGTCACGGCCCAGTCACCGCACCGCCGTGGGCCCTGCTGCCACACAGGCCCAGTGCGGCCCAGGCGTGGGGCGGACCCCATGGGCCCGACCCCAGGCCGGCGCCCTTGGAGGCCCTACTTCCTGACAGACAGAGGACCCTGCAAGCGTCACTCACCCCGTGCTCTCCCAGGACCAGCCCCCCCCCCAGCCCTGCGCGGCGGCGCGTGGCCGACCCACAGAGGTAAGCCATGGATCCACCCGGCTCCTGTGGCAGCCAACCACCACACACAGCTGGAAGTTGGGCATTTATTCTGCTCTGGGTCTGGGGGGGGGTTGGGGGGTATGGCCTCTAGAGCAGGGTGGCGGGGGCCACCAGGTGGCCGCTGAAGGTGACGTACAGGTCTCCAGCCTCCCCGTAGACGGCGCTGCCGGCGGCCAGCGGCAGCAGCAGGCTCTGGGCCTGCATGCGGCTGCGCTTGCTGGGCTGCGCGTACAGCATGGCCGCGGGCCGCTGGTCCAGCATGATGTGCAGGTAGGCCTCCTTGTAGCTCCAGGTGTGCAGTGCAGGCTCAGGAAGTAGACGCCGGGCACGGTGCAGCGGAAGCGGCCCGCGGCCAGGTCGAAGGCAGCGTCCACGTTCACCAGCGCTGTGTCGAAGGGCACCGCCCGGAAGCCGTCCGCGCTGCAGCCCCTCGCGCCGGCCCACCGCGAAGGCCGTGTGGGGGCACCGGCAGGGGGTACCCGGGGGCCTCGCCTGCCCCTTCTGGCCTTTGTGGCCCGACTGCCCACAGGGTCCCTGAAGACCCCCCCTACCCGCTCCGTCCTGAGCAGCCGCGGACGCCTTCCTGGCCCTTCTCTCCTGCAGGGGAGCGGGCGGAAGCTGCAGGTCAGGGGCCAGGCCGGGTCAACGGCTGACCTTCACCTTAGTGCTTCCTGGCCTCGGTTTCCTCTGTAAGGGGGTCTAGCCCTGCCCCTCAGGCAGACCATGAGATGCCACTGCACACGCTATGGCCTAGGTGGTGGTCATGGGGCCGGTGGGAGCAGGGAGCATGTGTGGACCAGCCCCTGGGCCCCGCCTAGGGGGATCTGCACCCCGGATGACCACTCACCTTTGAGGATGGTGATGTCGATGGTGGGGCGCACGCGGGGAGGTCCTGCCCACGGGTCTCCGGCGCTCGCCCGGGCATCCGGCCTGGAGGCCACAGCCGGGGACCTGGCCTGGTGGCAGCAGGGCACACAGGGCTGACCCAGAAGCCCCAGGCCCGTCCAGGCTCCCACGGGCAGCACCAGGGCCAGGACCATGAGGCCCGGGCCTGCCATCACAGTCAGACCTGCAGGGGAGGGGCAGGGGAGGAGGAGAGGCCCTGGGGGGGTCACGTGCCCACTGTGCCCTTCCCTGGATCAGGAGATGACTAGAGGCCCCTTAGCTGGACGGTCAGGAAGCCAGGGCAGCTCTGTCCGCCCACCTCCCAGGCTCCTATGGGCTAGGCAGAGCCACGGTGGGCGTGGCCACCATGGGGTGGGCGTGGCCACCATGGGGTGGGCGTGGCCACCATGGGGTGGGCGTGGCCACCATGGGGTGGGCGTGGTCACCATGGGATGGGCGTGGCCACCATGGGACAGGCTCTCTCAGGAAGTTCTTCAGGCTCTTCCAGGAAGGGCAGGCCCTCAGAGCTGGCCCTGGGGGAGACCTTTTCTGAGGCCCAGCCTAGGGGACAGGCCGCCCCCATCCTAGCAGACACAGAAGAGGCTCAGGACGCTGGAGTGTGTGTGGGAATAGTCTGTAGCTCCCGCTCTGGGCCTCCCCTCCAGAGGAGCCCCAGGAACGGGGTCACAGATCAGTGAGGCCACCAGAACAAGACCCCGCTCCACACGGCCCTCGGTCTGGGCCTCCGTTTCCTTCCTGGCCAGGGGCCCTGCCTGGTTTCACAAGCAGCATCGGGGGCTGCAGGATCTCTTTCTGGGCAGCAGGCCAGGTCAACCCCCCGGGGCTTCCCTGTGGCCTCTGCTGGGTGCAGACCCACCCCGCCCCCAGGAAGCCTGCAAACTTGAGGCTATGTCCAAGCCCCCCCAGAACTCCCAGACCTGACCCAGCTGGCCGGGCCAGAGAGCCAGGCCCGTGTCCTTCCAGGTGAGCCAGGCAGCAGCCCCACGGGAGACACACTGCACCCTGACCCTCTCACCCCTGCAGCTCGGGGTCCCCCATGGAGGAGGGGGTCCCCCTCACCCCTGCAGCTTGGGGGTCCCCTGTGGAGGAGGGGGGTCCCCGCTCACCCCTGCAGCTCGGGGTCCCCCGTGGAGGAGGGGGTCCCCGCTCACCCCTGCAGCTCGGGGTCCCCCATGGAGGAGGGGGGTCCCCGCTCACCCCTGCAGCTCGGGGTCCCCCGTGGAGGAGGGGGTCCCCGCTCACCCCTGCAGCTCGGGGTCCCCCGTGGAGGAGGGGGTCCCCGCGTGCCGTGAAGACCCGCACCCCCGGCTCCCTCCCTGTTACCGTCTCCCTTAGAGCGCGGCCGCTGTCCTGCTGTCCCAGCTCCGTGCTCAGCTGCCCGCCAAAGGGGCCTTTCATGGGCCTGGGCGCCGGTGGCTTCCTGTGCTCTGTCCAAGGCCCACAGGCCAGGCTGAGGGCCAGCGCGTGGAGCGGTGGAGCAGTGGGAAGCGTGCTCCGCGCCCTCCCTCCATCCACCACCTGCTCTGGGGCGGTGCGGCCGGCCTGGGCCTCCAGGGTCCTCCTGCCAGCCGCCCCCCCCTGCCCCCCAGCCCCACCCCCACCCCCGCCCCTGCCCCCCACCCGCACCACCTGCCCCCTGCCCGTGGGTGGCTCTGGGTTTGCCAGGCCCCGGCTGGCTACAGTTGGAGTGGTGCCTGGGACTGGCGTCTCCTCCACCGCAGGGGCTGGAGCCCGCTGCCCGCTTGGGGCGGGGAGAAGTCTAGGGGAGGGGGACCCAGGCACCAGGCTAGCTTGGCCACCAACCCGTCTGGTGACGTGGTGTCTGGAGCGTGTGCATGGTCTGCTACAGGTATCTGCACACACACGTGCACGCACGCGCAGGCACGCACGCCGGCACACTCCCGGACACCCTGGGAGGCCCGGCAGGGCGGGCAGCGGCCCTGGGGACAGCCCAGAAAGCCGAGCAGCGGGGCGGCCTCGCGGCGCGGGCCCTGCCCCTGCCGCCTGGGGGCTGGGGGGCTTCTCCGGTGGGTGGCTCCCAGAGGAAGATGCACACCTGCTCCGAGCCTCAGTTTCCCCTTGTCAAGCAGGCTGCGCTGCAGCTCAGAAGGGACTGGAGGGGCCTCCCCTCCCCCCCCCCCGCGCCAACCCGGCACCCCGACACCCGCGAAGCTGCCCCCAGAGACAGGGGAAGGCTCCAGTCCACGGGGTGGGGGCTCCCTGGGTCCTGCCGGGGCAGGCGGGTGGGCCTGCTCCCCGCGCGGCCGGGTGTACACAGGGTGACTCAGCCGGCAGGACAGCGAGTCTCCGGACAGAAATAGCCCGGGCTCAAAGAGGCCACCCGCATCGCCGTGGCGACGGGAGTGGAGGCGGAGGCGCCCGGCCCCGGGCGCCCGGCGGTGGCCGCCCGCGCCAGCCCCAGTCCCCAGGCCACGCTCTCCTCCCTAGGGAGCTGGGGGCAGGCCCAGGCACGGCCGCTGCACCCTGGCCGCTCCCGGAGCTCCAGATCTTCCTCTGCTGGAGAGAGGCCGCTCGGGTCCTCAGCAAAGCTCAGGGCCCGGTCTCTGCCGGAGGGGGGGGCTCTCCGAAGAGGCCTGCCTGTGGACATCTTGGTAGGATCGGTGGCCAGCCAAGCGGCGCCTCCCCGCCGCGCACACCCTTTCCCCGTTGTAAAGTGTGCCCGCCGGCCATACGGGCCAGCCGGAGGCCTGAAGCCGTTAAAATGTGCGGCTCCATCTCAACTGTGCCTGCAGATCCAGCTGGGGGCATCAGAGTGTGAACTCACACCCCCCACACTCCCCCCAGAGAGTGTGAACTCACACCCCCACACTCCCCCCCAGAGTGTGAACTCACACCCCCACACTCCCCCCAGAGAGTGTGAACTCACCACCCCCCACACTCCCCCCCGAGTGTGAACTC
Organism: Dipodomys merriami; assembly: GCF_024711535.1. NCBI lineage: Eukaryota > Metazoa > Chordata > Mammalia > Rodentia > Heteromyidae > Dipodomys > Dipodomys merriami. Next base: position 1,455,203 of record NW_027202682.1, read on the forward strand.
ACACCCCCACACTCCCCCCAGAGAGTGTGAACTCACACCCCCACACTCCCCCCCAGAGTGTGAACTCACACCCCACACTCCCCCCCAGTGTGAACTCACACCCCCACACTCCCCCCCAGAGTGTGAACTCACACCCCCACACTCCCCCCCCAGAGTGTGAACTCACACCCCCACACTCCCCCCCCAGAGTGTGAACTCACACCCCACACTCCCCCCCAGTGTGAACTCACACCCCCACACTCCCCCCAGAGAGTGTGAACTCACACCCCCACACTCCCCCCCAGAGTGTGAACTCACACCCCACACTCCCCCCCAGTGTGAACTCACACCCCCACACTCCCCCCAGAGTGTGAACTCACACCCCCACACTCCCCCCCCAGAGTGTGAACTCACACCCCCCACACTCCCCCCCAGTGTGAACTCACACCCCCACACTCCCCCCCAGAGTGTGAACTCACACCCCCACACTCCCCCCCCAGAGTGTGAACTCACACCCCCCACACTCCCCCCCAGTGTGAACTCACACCCCCACACTCCCCCCCAGAGTGTGAACTCACACCCCCACACTCCCCCCCAGAGAGTGTGAACTCACCACCCCCCCACACTCCCCCCCAGAGTGTGAACTCACACCCCCACACTCCCCCCAGAGAGTGTGAACTCACACCCCCACACTCCCCCCCCCAGAGTGTGAACTCACACCCCCCACACTCCCCCCAGAGAGTGTGAACTCACCACCCCCCACACTCCCCCCCCAGAGTGTGAACTCACACCCCCACACTCCCCCCCCAGAGAGTGTGAACTCACACCCCCACACTCCCCCCAGAGTGTGAACTCACACCCCCACACTCCCCCCCAGAGAGTGTGAACTCACACCCCCCACACTCCCCCCCAGAGTGTGAACTCACACCTCCACACTCCCCCCCAGAGAGTGTGAACTCACACCCCCACACTCCCCCCCAGAGAGTGTGAACTCACACCCCCACACTCCCCCCCAGAGTGTGAACTCACACCCCCACACTCCCCCCAGAGAGTGTGAGCTCACACCCCCACACTCCCCCCCCAGAGTGTGAACTCACACCCCCACACTCCCCCCAGAGAGTGTGAGCTCACACCCCCACACTCCCCCCCAGAGTGTGAACTCACACCCCCACACTCCCCCCCTGAGAGTGTGAGCTCACACCCCCCACACTCCCCCCCTGAGAGTGTGAGCTCACACCCCCACACTCCCCCCCCTGAGAGTGTGAGCTCACACCCACACACTCCCCCCCAGAGTGTGAACTCACACCCCCACACTCCCCCCCAGAGTGTGAACTCACACCCCCACACTCCCCCCCAGTGTGAACTCACACCCCCACACTCCCCCCAGAGTGTGAACTCACACCCCCACACTCCCCCCCTGAGAGTGTGAGCTCACACCCCCACACTCCCCCCCAGGGAGTGTGAACTCACACCCCCACACTCCCCCCAGAGTGTGAACTCACACCCCCACACTCCCCCCCAGAGTGTGAACTCACACCCCCACACTCCCCCAGAGTGTGAACTCACACCCCCACACTCCCCCCAGAGTGTGAACTCACACCCCCACACTCCCCCCCAGTGTGAACTCACACCCCACACACTCCCCCCAGAGTGTGAACTCACACCCCCACACTCCCCCCCAGGGAGTGTGAACTCACACCCTCCACACTCCCCCCAGAGAGTGTGAACTCACACCCCCACACTCCCCCCAGAGAGTGTGAACTCACACCCCCACACTCCCCCCTGAGAGTGTGAGCTCACACCCCCACACTCCCCCCTGAGTGTGAGCTCACACCCCCCACACTCCCCCCTGAGAGTGTGAACTCACACCCCCCACACTCCCCCCCTGAGAGTGTGAACTCACACCCCCACTCCCCCAGAGAGTGTGAGCTCACACCCCCCACACTCCCCCCGAGTGTGAACTCACACCCCCACACTCCCCCAGGGAGTGTGAACTCACACCCCCACACTCCCCCCAGAGTGTGAACTCACACCCCCCACACTCCCCCCCAGAGAGTGTGAACTCACACCCCCACACTCCCCCAGGGAGTGTGAGCTCACACCCCCACACTCCCCCCTGAGAGTGTGAACTCACACCCCCACACTCCCCCCCAGAGAGTGTGAGCTCACACCCCCACACTCCCCCCCAGAGTGTGAACTCACACCCCCACACTCCCCCCCTGAGAGTGTGAACTCACACCCCCACACTCCCCCCCAGAGTGTGAACTCACACCCCCACACTCCCCCCCAGAGTGTGAGCTCACACCCCCACACTCCCCCCCAGAGTGTGAACTCACACCCCCACACTCCCCCCAGAGTGTGAACTCACACCCCCACACTCCCCCCCCTGAGAGTGTGAACTCACACCCCCACACTCCCCCAGGGAGTGTGAGCTCACACCCCCACACTCCCCCCTGAGAGTGTGAACTCACACCCCCACACTCCCCCCCAGAGAGTGTGAGCTCACACCCCCACACTCCCCCCCAGAGTGTGAACTCACACCCCCACACTCCCCCCTGAGAGTGTAAACTCACACCCCCACACTCCCCCCCAGAGTGTGAACTCACACCCCCACACTCCCCCCCAGAGTGTGAGCTCACACCCCCACACTCCCCCCCAGAGTGTGAACTCACACCCCCACACTCCCCCCAGAGTGTGAACTCACACCCACACTCCCCCCCAGGGAGTGTGAACTCACACCCCCCACACTCCCCCCAGAGTGTGAACTCACACCCACACTCCCCCCCAGAGAGTGTGAACTCACACCCCCACACTCCCCCAGAGAGTGTGAGCTCACACCCCCACACTCCCCCCCAGAGTGTGAACTCACACCCCCACACTCCCCCCCAGAGTGTGAACTCACACCCCCACACTCCCCCAGAGTGTGAACTCACACCCCCACACTCCCCCCCAGAGTGTGAACTCACACCCCCACACTCCCCCAGAGTGTGAACTCACACCCCCACACTCCCCCCCTGAGAGTGTGAACTCACACCCCCACACTCCCCCAGAGTGTGAACTCACACCCCCACACTCCCGAACTCACACCCCCACACTCCCCCCCAGAGTGTGAGCTCACACCCCCCACACTCCCCCAGAGTGTGAACTCACACCCCCCACACTCCCCCAGGGAGTGTGAGCCTCACACCCCCCCCCACTCCCCCCTGAGAGTGTGGAACTCACACCCCCCACACTCCCCCCCAGAGAGTGTGAGCTCACACCCCCACCACTCCCCCCCCAGAGTGTGAACTCACACCCCCACACTCCCCCCCTGAGAGTGTGAACTCACACCCCCACACTCCCCCCCAGAGTGTGAGCTCACACCCCCACACTCCCCCCCAGAGTGTGAGCTCACACCCCCACTCTCCCCCCCAGAGTGTGAACTCACACCCCCACACTCCCCCCAGAGTGTGAACTCACACCCCCCACACTCCCCCCCTGAGAGTGTGAACTCACACCCCCACACTCCCCCCAGGGAGTGTGAGCTCACACCCCCACACTCCCCCCTGAGAGTGTGAACTCACACCCCCACACTCCCCCCCCAGAGAGTGTGAGCTCACACCCCCACACTCCCCCTCTGAGAGTGTGAACTCACACCCCCACACTCCCCCCCCAGAGTGTGAACTCACACCCCCACACTCCCCCCCCAGAGTGTGAACTCACACCCCCACACTCCCCCCAGAGAGTGTGAGCTCACACCCCCACACTCCCCCCCCAGAGTGTGAACTCACACCCCCACACTCCCCCCAGAGTGTGAACTCACACCCCCACACTCCCCCCAGAGAGTGTGAGCTCACACCCCCACACTCCCCCCCAGAGTGTGAACTCACACCCCCACACTCCCCCCAGAGTGTGAACTCACACCCACACTCCCCCCCAGGGAGTGTGAACTCACACCCCCCACACTCCCCCCAGAGTGTGAGAACTCACACCCACACTCCCCCCCAGAGAGTGTGAACTCACACCCCCACACTCCCCCAGAGAGTGTGAGCTCACACCCCCACACTCCCCCCCAGTGTGAACTCACACCCCCACACTCCCCCCCAGAGTGTGAACTCACACCCCCACACTCCCCCCAGGGAGTGTGAACTCACACCCCCCCACACTCCCCCCCCTGAGAGTGTGAACTCACACCCCCACACTCCCCCAGAGTGTGAACTCACACCCCCACACTCCCCCCCCTGAGAGTGTGAACTCACACCCCCACACTCCCCCCAGAGTGTGAGCTCACACCCCCACACTCCCCCAGAGTGTGAACTCACACCCCCACACTCCCCCCCAGAGTGTGAGCTCACACCCCCACACTCCCCCCAGAGTGTGAGCTCACACCCCCACACTCCCCCCCAGAGTGTGAACTCACACCCCCACACTCCCCCCCAGAGTGTGAACTCACAACCCCCACACTCCCCCCAGTGTGAACTCACACCCCCACACTCCCCCAGAGTGTGAACTCACACCCCCACACTCCCCCCCGCCCCCAGCCCTCCCCCCACGCCAGCCAGAGAAGTCCTCCCGTTTTATGGGCAGCCGCAGAGAGCAGCTTTTTCCAGTCTCCTCAGGGCTGCCTGCCCGAGAGGGGCCTAGGAAGGGTGGCCTCTAGGGCTGGGAGGGGGAGGGGAGGGGGAGGGGGGAGGAGGGGGGAGGAGAGGAGAGGAGGGAGGGAGGAGGGGGGAGAGCGAGGGGAGGAGGAGGGAAGAGGGGGAGGGGAGGGGGGAGGAGGAGGGAGGGGGAGGAGGGAGGAGGAGGGGGAGGGGGAGGGAGGAGGAGGGGGAGGAGGGCGGGAGGAGGGGGAGGAGGAGCGAGGGGGAGGAGGGGGGAGGTAAGGAGGGAGGAGGAGGGGGGAGGGGAAGGAGCGGGGAGGAGGGGGAGTAGGAGGAGGGAGGAGGGGGGCTTCTGCAGTGGGTGCTGGGCACAGCGCATCCCTGCTGGGCTCCCCCTCCAGGAAAGCGCTGACCACTGCGGTAGAGCAGCATGGGTGGTGGCTGTGCGGGACGGTGTTCTCGCTCTCGCCCCTCCTCCGGGCAGTGGGGCCTTGCAGGCTCTGACCGCCCCCCCCCCCCGCACCCAAGGTTTCTGGAAGAGCAGCCCCTGTGGCCCGTGCAGCCACGGCCTCAGTGTGCACCGGAGCTGAGCGGGCGCTGCAGAGAGCAAGCCAGCCCTGTGGGCCCCCGGCCCCGCCTAACGGCCTCCCCAACCCCTGGTCTCCTGGGGTCTGAACTCAGGGCCCTGTGCTTGCTAACCAGGTGCTCTACTACTCGAGCCATGTCTCCAGACCTTTTTAGCTTCCTGGTTTGCCTGGGGCTGGCCCGGACCTCAGTCTTCCTCTCTACACCTGGCTAGGCAGTGGGTGGACACGAGGTGGGACTCTGGGTGGGACTGGGCCTGAGCGTGGTCAGCCAGGCTCGAGGCACGGGAGGTGAGGCTGGGGCTTGGGAGTACAGGGGCAGGGGGCAGCCGGCCACACTCAGGGCCGCGGGGGGCCGGCTGAGGGGGGAGGCTGGGGCCCCCGCGCCCTGGTCCTCAGCTCCGAGGCCACAGGCAGAGCCTGCCCGCGCGGACGGCCAGGAGACTCCACCGGGCCCCACACGCGCGGAAAGCTAAGGAGCTCTTTATTGCGGTTACTGGTAGCCAGCCAGCTGGAGGACGGTGGGGTAGTGGTGGCGGTGGGCCATGCACTTCTGGCGGTCGATGAAGAGGCTGTTGGCCTTGACGGCCAGGTCCTTCTCCAGGGCCATGCGGGAGTCCTCCAGGTTGCGCAGCGCCTGCTCCGCGTCCTGCAGCTTCTCCCTCAGCAGCGTGAGGGACATGTTCAGCTCCCCCACCTCACTCACCAGCCTGCAGGAGGGGAGCCGTGGCAGGGGGCAGGGGGCAGGGGGCAGGGTCCTAGTCGGCCTGGCCTTTGGAGCTGAGTGGAACGGGGGCAGGAGTTCAAGGCTGGGACATTTCAGGACACCACAAAGCGTCATCCCAAGTGTGGAGTCCAGGGGCGCGGCACAGCGGGTGCGCAGGAGGGGGCCTCCAAGCTCTCGCCCCGCCCTGCACCCCCACAGGCCCGGGAGCTGCACTGCAGCAGCACCCAGTGGCCGGGACCAGCAACGGCAGGCTGACTGCAGGAGGGAGCCGTGCTGGCCGGCCCTCGGGCCCTCAGTTTCTTGAACAAATGGAGGGGCAGGGAAGGAGGGAGACACGGAGGGGCAGAGAGGAAGAGGAAGAAGACACGCTCAGTAGTGCACCAGGACACTCGAGTTAGAGAAACAGAAGACAGGACCTGGTACGCAGGGCGGGTGGACGCCCCTGCCGCCCCCTCTGCCCTGGGACCCCGGGAGCCAGCCGGGCCGACCCAAGGCCCCCTCCACAAAGGCCAGACAAGCTGCCCTCCAGCATCAGGCCTGCACCCAGGGGAGCCCCTAGGACTCAGGGCGCCCAGCCTCGGGCGGCGAGGCTGCCGATGGGCCGCGCACCTGAACTGGGCCGTGTCTCGGCACAGCTCCACGTTGGGCCTGCGGGCGCGCTGGTACAGGCGGGTCTGGGCCACGCGCAGCGGCGCCTCCTTGTCTTTGATGGCCTGCTTCAGGTTCGAAATCTGGCGCTCCTGGTCGGTGATCTCCCGAAGCAGCTGTATCAGGGCGTTAGTGTGAGCCAGATGGGGCCGGGGCAGGCCAGTGGGGAGGGCGTGGGGGGGGTCGCCCCGGCTCCTCCCGTCCTGGCTGCGCTCAGGGGTCACGCTGTCCACGGGCACCGGCCGACTCAGGTCAGGCCGGGAAGGAAGCCTGCGGAGCTGCAGCTCTGGCCTGAGGGGCCCCAGCCCCAGCCAGGAAGCCCCAGGTCAGGGGCAGCAGAGGTCCCACTGGGAACCCAAGGTCAGAGCCCTGAGCTAGGCCCACCTAGGGGCAAGTGGGTGTGCCAACGAGGACGGTGTGCCCTGAGTGGAGAGTGCTAAGGGAGGGGCAAGGTGGGGTGGCTGTGCCCTCAATCTGTCCATGGTGGGCGTGTCCAGAGCTTTGGGGCGGGTCCTGAACTCTGGAAGGTGTGTCCCATGTGGGGTGGGCATGTCTCGGATGGGCGAGTCCCTCGCATGGTGGGCGTGTCCCCAGCGCGGCGGGCGTGTCTCCGTGGATGGGCATGTCCCCACGCGGTGGGCGTGTCCCCAGTGCAGTGGGCGTGTCTCCGTGGATGGGCGTGTCCCTAGCACGGTGGGCGTATCTCAGGGGTGGGCATGTCTCAGATGGGCGTGTCCCCAGCATGGTGGGCGTGTCCCCAGTGCAGTGGGCGTGTCTCCGTGGATGGGCGTGTCCCCAGCACGGTGGGCGTGTCCCCAGCATGGTGGGCGTGTCCCCAGTGCAGTGGGCGTGTCTCCGTGGATGGGCGCGTCTCCAGGTGGGCGTGTCCCCGTGTGGTGGGCGTGTCCCCGTGGATGGGCGTGTCCCTAGCACAGTGGGCGTATCTCAGGGGTGGGCATGTCTCAGATGGGCGTGTCCCTCGCATGGTGGGCATGTCCCCGCGCGGTGGGTGTGTCTCTTGGTGGGCGTGTCTCCAGGTGGGCGTGTCCCCGAGCAGTGGGCGTGTCTCAGTGGATGGGCATGTCCCAGCATGGTGGGACTCAGGGGTGGGTGTGTCTCCGGGTGGGCGTGTCCCCGTGCGGTGGGCGTGTCTCCGGGTGGGCGTGTCCCCGTGCGGTGGGCGTGTCTCCGGGTGGGCGTGTCCGGCGCGCCCCGCCGCCGCCGCCGCCACCGCCCTCACCTTCTGCAGGTGGAACTTCAGCTTGTTCTGCGTGTCCTCCAGCTCCTCGCAGCGGCGCTCGAAGGCCTGGTTGACCACGTCCGCCTGCACCCGCAGGTCCTCCGAGGTGTCCCGCAGGATGGAGTCGATGATCGACCGCAGGTGGACCGAGCCCAGGCGCTCGTGCTCGGCGCGGAACAGCATGTCCTGGCTGAACTTGGCCCAGGACTCGGGTGTGGAGGCGCTGCGGGGGGGGGGGGTCACGTGGGCCAGGCAGAGGACCCCGCGGCGCCCCGGCTCGTCCAGGGCGGCCCTGCCCGGCCCGGGGGGCGCCGGGCCTGGCCGTCCCGCCCGGGGCCTCACCTCTCCTCGAACTTGGTGGAGTGCAGGTGGAACCGCACTTCCGTGCAGTCGTTGTGGTAGCGCGAGCAGGCCTGGTCGATGTTGTAGGACTCCACCTTGTCCGAGAAGCCCATTTCACACACCTCCTTCTGCTCTCGGTTCAGCCTGCAGAGGACCAGGGCCGGCATGGGCCGGGACGGAGTGGCCGGGCAGGGAGCCCCAGCCCGCCTGGGCCTGCTGGGTCCAGTGCCGCCCCCCAGGTGGAGGTGCTCGGCCCCGCCCGCCGAGCGGTGACCTGGACGCCGCCCCTGCCCCCTCGGCCAGACCCCAGGCCCCCTGCCCCGGGGCGGCGCTGGGGGGTGCCCGGGTCGCCCCGCAGGCCGCCTGGGGTCCCGGTGACCCACCGTATCTGGGTCACCGCTTGCTGGATGGTCCTCTTCAGGAGCTCCTGAATATGCCGGATGAGCTCTGCTTCCTGGGAGGGCGGGGGGGGGGGGGATGAGGAGGTGGCGCCACGTGAACAGCAGAGCCCCAGCCCCTCCTCCCAGCGGGGCCCGAGGGCCACAGTCAGCAGGCACACACCAGGAGGACCTGAGGTTGGGGCCCGACCTGGCCACTGACCCCCCCCCCCCGGCTCCTTTCTACGGCCAGACAGCTGCGTTTTCTACGTATGAGCTCTCTCCCGGCCTCTGTCCGTGGGTCTGTCTGCAGCCACACTGGGATGCACAGGCCTTGGAGCCCCTGCGGCCCTAGGTGGCGCGCACGTTGCCGGCAGAGCCGCCCAGGCTCCCACCGCGCTCCCCGCGCCCCGGGACGGCCCTCCCCGGCGCCGGGCAGGGGCACCTTGAGCAGCTCCTCTTCCACGTAGTCGCGCACCAGGTCCGGGTGCTGGCGGCGATCGCGGCACTGCAGGTTGTCCATGGCGATGGAGAAGGGCAGGGCGGTGGCATCCAGGGCGCGCTCCAGCCGCAGCTTCTGGGCCAGGAGCAGGCTGGTCTCGGAGGTCAGGTCCTCCACCTCCTGCTGCAGGTTGGACTTCCAGCAGTGCATCTCCTCCAGGCGCTCGCCCACCTTGATGGTGGAGTCCTGCTGCGTGCGCTGGGCCAGCGTGCTGGTCTCCACGGCCAGCTGCTGGCTCTCCTGCCGCTGCCGCTCCGAGTGCTCGCGGTCCAAGAAGGCCTGGTGGTAGCGGGCATAGGAGTTCTGGTACCACTCGTCCATCAGGTACTTGGCCGTGCGGAAGCCGGCGGTGGCCAGGCCCGAGGACGAGTGCTCGCCCGTGTTGCAGGCCACATGGTAGAGCTTGGGCGGCAGCTCACACGGGCTGATGGTCTGCGGGGCCGGCTGCTTCGTCAGGAGCACATCGGTCTGGGCCATGGTGCCAGCCGCCTGGTGGGGCAGGGGTGGGGACCAAGGGGGAAAGTCTCCGGGCAGTCAGCCAGGCTCGGTCAGCGGGGGCAGTGCCAGCCACTGTCCGGGGGCTATGGGCCTCCTGGTCGCCCCAGTGACAGTGTACACACTAAGGGCCTGTGGTTGCTGGGCGACAACAAGGGACATTCAGGGACAGAACTGTTATCTTAAAGGGCCAGGCGGGGCCCTGGCGTTCCATCCCCACCCCAGCTGTGGTCCAAGTGGCTGCCCGGGGGCCATGTCCCATGGTGTGTGTGGGGGGGGGGGGTCCCGGGAGCCAGTCCCAGGCCTCCGTGGCCCTGTCCTTGGGGTCTGGGCAGGAAGGGGTCCTGCGGCCCTTGGTGCTCCGTCCCTCCTGTGTGTCCCCCTGTCCTTCTATTCCCGGTCTTCCCTGAGCGCAGGGCTGTCCACCTGGGCCGTCTGGCCCTGCTGGGGTGGAGCAGCTGGGACTGTGGCCTTGGAACCTACAGCCCAGGTGGAGAGGTCTCAATCCCGCCCCCACCACCCCAGCCCCAGGTCCCCATCACCCCATCCACGGGCACGGAGGCCTTCCCTCAGTCCTGGAGGACAGGGCCCAGCTCCCGCCTCAGCCCCGGGCAGTGCCTGCTGGGACCTGGCTACATCTGCCCCTGGGGCCAGATGCCCCCCTCCCCCAGCCTCTGAGGGGGGTCTGGAGTCAGACACCAGCCCTAGCTCACCAGAAAGAGGCAGGTCCTGTTCTGGGCAGCCTGGCTGAGATCAACTGGACAGGGACCACTTCCTGGGGCAATACCCAACATGCCCAACAGAGGGCGCCAATGGCCGCAGAATGTTCCAGACACTTGTTCTTCAGGATGCTCTGACCTGAGCCCCACAACTCCTCTGGTCTCCACTTTTCCAGAGATGCCCCCAAACCCAGTCCTCCTAACAGAAAATACAGCCCCCTACCTCAACACGTCTCTCCACCCAGCCCCAAACCCAGTCCTCCCAAGAGAAAATACACCCGGGACCCCAACACAAGTCCCTCTGCCCGGGCCCAAGCATTGCTCTTCCAGCTCAGCCACCGACCCCAGGCCCTGGCCTCCTTGTAGCCCTGGGGGCTTGTCCTCCTCATGTCCCTCCCCCATCAGGACTCCCAGTGGCCAGCCCCTCAGGCCTGGCTGATGTGAACTCCCAGCAGGAGACCTCATAGATAACACAGGGCCTAGTCAACATGGCCTTGGAGCAGGGCTCAGCGGTTCACACCATAACATAGACACTTGTGAGGCAGAGATTGGGGATGAAGGTTCAAAGCCAGCCCGAGCATCAGGCAGTGTGAGAGGCTCCATCTCAACCATGGCTGAGTCTGGCACTGCACGCCCCTCACCCCCAGCAACACAGGCAACGCAGTGGGAGTGCAGCCCAGGCACAAAGTGAGACCCTCCCTCGAAAATAACCAGTACCAAAAGGGGCTGGAGCTGTTGCCCCAGTGGCAGAGCCCCCGACTGGCGAGCACAAGGCCCAGAGTTCCGTTCCCAGCGCTAACAAACCAAAAATGAATAATGAATGTGGGCTTGGAGGCCAGCAGTCCAGAGACTGGGCCGGGGCCTTCAGGCACGGGAGGCTGGCCACGGCGGGGCCCGAGGCACGCTCCAGATCCGCCGTGACTCGGTTTCCTCAGGGGGCATTGGCCAGCACGTCTGTCTTGTGTTCTGTCTGGAGCCTGCATTTCTAATGCCGTCTTTCCTTACGCCAGGGCTGCGGATGGCTGGCGGAGTTTGCTCCGGCCCTCTGCCTCTGTGACCAGGGACTCCTAGGCTAGCCAGGAAAGTCGAGTCTCCCCGAGACTCCCCGGTGACAGGACTTCCCCGAAGCAGATGAGATGCGCTCACTGGGTGAGCTGGGTGCGGGGAGCTCCTGACCTGCCAGACCTGCCAGGCTGATTCCCGCCCGGAGGAAGGGGCTGCGGCCACTGGATGCTGGACAGCTACGGAAGGCAGAGGGCCCAGCCGGGCTGGGCCGGGGAGGGGCAGAGCTGGGCTGAGCGAGTCAGGTGGCACTCAGGTTTTCTGGATTTGTTTTCAACTTGTTTCTGAGATGGAAAAACGGAGTCCCAGGACGTGCCGAGGTTCTAGAAGAAAGGAACGCAGAGCGCCCTCCCTAGCTGCCTGGGGACCTGTGTCCCAGGGAACAGGCATCCCCCTCCCAGGGCACCCCCAGAGGACACAGACCAGGCCTCCCCTGCCCACCCGAGGCCCATGGGGCCTGCACACCCCACCAGCCCCCGCTCCAGAGATGGGGGCCACAGGGTCAGCCCGGGGGTCACTGCTGGCCCTGGAGTGGTGAGGGTCAGTCCAGGGGGTCACTGCTGGCCCTGGGGTGGTGAGGGTCAGTCCAGGGGGTCACTGCTGGCCCTGGGGTGGTGAGGGTCAGTCCAGGGGGTCACTGCTGGCCCTGGGGTGGTGAGGGTCAGTCCAGGGGGTCACTGCTGGCTCTGGGGTGGTGAGGGTCAGCCTGGGGGTCACTGCTGGCCCTGGGGTGGTGAGGGTCAGCCTGGGGGTCACTGCTGGCCCTGGGGTGGTGAGGGTCAGCCTGGGGGTCACTGCTGGCCCTGGGGTGGTGAGGGTCAGCCTGGGGGTCACTGCTGGCCCTGGGGTGGTGAGGGTCAGCCTGGGGGGTCACTGCTGGCCCTGGGGTGGTGGCTGCCACGCATGCCCTGTGACAGGGTCCCTCAACAGGGACACCCAGGAGCCTCCAGGGACCCTGGCCCTGATGCCCTCCTTGCCCAGTGGCCTGCTGGCCCCTGGCCTCAGGCCAGCCTGGAGGGGGCAGCAGGCTGACCTTGGTGCCAGGGCAGGGAGGTCCCCAGCCCTGGAACTGAACGCACGAGGCCGGCGACCTCAGCCCGGCCTGCAAACCTTCCTGTGAACATCTTTTTTTCTTTCTCTTTTTTACAAAGAAGCATTTGTTAGCATATGCCGACGGAATGAGCGTGACCATCCTTGACCTTCGTCTGTGTGGGTCACTCTGGGACCACAGCCACTGCCCATCCCCTGGGGCTGTCCCCCGACGCGGCCCCGGGGACGGGCCTGGGTGTGGGGGACCCTGGCTGCTGAGCGCGGCCAGCTGGCTCCAAGGCCGCGGATCCTCCTCCCACTCTGTCCTCAGCCCGGGAGGTTCCAGCCGGGGACGGGAGCATGTCACCTCTGCTCAGCCTCACAGCCTCCTCTGGTGACAAGTGCATCCTGGGAGCCCTGGGAGGCTGAGACGGGACAAGGTCACACAGAGGTGATGGAGCTGGTGGAGGACAAGGCCATCTGGCCGCCAGGACCCCTGGGCCTGCCCTGCCCCGCCCCCGGCCCTCCTGGAATCACTTGACTGGAGTGGAGTAGACCCCACGAGCGTCCATGTCACACCCCACGGCTCTGGTGGGGAGGGCGCATCGGCTGGAAACGCCCAGAGCCGGCCCTGCAGTACAGAGTCGGTGCTACGGGGGGAGGGGGGCTGGTGAGGACTGGAGGGTTCTGGGTCCCTGCCTGGGGGGGGGGGCTGGTGAGGACTGGAGGGTCCTGGGTCCCTGCCTGGGGGGGGGGGCTGGTGAGGACTGGAGGGTTCTGGGTCCCTGCCTGGGGGGGGGGGCTGGTGAGGACTGGAGGGTCCTGGGTCCCTGCCTGGGGGGGGGGCTGGTGAGGACTGGAGGGTCCTGGGTCCCTGCCTGGGGGCGGGGGGGGGCTGGTGAGGACTGGAGGGTCCTGGGTCCCTGCCTGGGGGCGGGGGGGGGCTGGTGAGGACTGGAGGGTCCTGGGTCCCTGCCTGGGGGCGGGGGGGGGCTGGTGAGGACTGGAGGGTCCTGGGTCCCTGCCTGGGGGGGGGCTGGTGAGGACTGGAGGGTCCTGGGTCCCTGCCTGGGGGGGCGCTGGCTGTCCAGGCAGCCCTGTCTACCGCCAGGACCCTTGGCAGCCCTCAGCACGTGACCCAGCGCCCGGGTTTGTCCCCCCACCCCCACCCAGGGGCCTGGTTTGCCTGTATGGGCATCACCTCAACCTCTGCTCCCAACGTGGCCTGGCCTGGAGCCCGTGCCTCAGTGTCCTTATCTGTGAGATGGTGAGAGGCCCCCCTCTTCTGCGGGTCACCAAGGATGAGGCGGACAGCGCACCCGGCAAGCCTGGCAGAGTCCTGGCCAGCCGGGTGGAAGCCTGGCTGTGCGGAGCCTGGGGGGGCCCTGCTGGGCTCCCTCCAGACCCCCTCCACCCAAAGAAGCTCCAGGCGTCAGAGGCGACCAGACGCTGCCCCCGCCCGCTCACCACACACCCGGGTGAAACGGTTTTTCAGAGAAGCCACGGAGCCCCAGAGTCAAAGGAAGGGGATCGTTCAGAGATCCCCGCAGCAGGCAGGAGATCTCTGAGGCTTGAAGCAAAGGGAGGAGCGGGGAGGAGAGGCAGGCGTGTGCCGGCGGGGCAGAGATGGCGTGCAAAGGCCGGCGGGGCAGGGAGGGCAGCGGGCAGGACGGGGTGCAAAGGCGCGTCTGCGCAGGGAGCGCGGCGGGCAGGACTGGGTGCAAAGGCCGGCGGGGCAGGGAGGGCAGCGGGCAGGACGGGGTGCAAAGGCGCGTCTGCGCAGGGAGCGCGGCGGGCAGGACTGGGTGCAAAGGCCGGCGGGGCAGGGAGGGCAGCGGGCAGGACGGGGTGCAAAGGCGCGTCTGCGCAGGGAGCGCGGCGGGCAGGACGGGGTGGGCGAGTCCGGGCCAGCCTCCCACCGCCCGCGCTCAGCAGCCCCCCCATGCCAGTGCTGCCCCGCCCGGCCCCCCTGCCACGTAGATGACACAAACGCAGGGCCTCTGAGCCCAGAAGCCCAGAAACAAGAGCTGCAGGAAGGTGTAAGACGTCACCAGGAAGCCGGGCAAAGCGGCTCACACCTGTGACGCTAAACTACGCGGGAGATGTAGATTGGGAGGCGCCCAGTTCAAGACCAGCCTGGGCAAAAAGACTCCATCTCAACCAATGGCTGGGAAACAGGAAAAGGCCCTGGGCCCGTCCACGGGTGGAGGCTGCGCCCGAGGCCCTGCCCGGTCTCTGTCAGAGGGTCTTCGGGGCCTCTGGAGCTGGTGGGGACTCACTCCTGGGGACAGAGCCCGTCCCAGGCTGGCCCTGGACGCCTGTGGCCCCTCAGGGGAGGTGGGAATGCCCCACTTCCCAAGAGGGCTGGACTCTCCCCCCACCTGCCCCCGTCCCCCGCGCCAGACACCCCCGTCCCCCGGGGAGCCCGAGTCCCTGCTGACACAGCTGACTGCCAGGCCCCCTCTCTACCCCTCCCTGCCTCCCCCCGCCCTCCCTGCCTCTCCCCCGGCCCTCCCTGCCTCTCCCCTCCCTGCCTCCCCCCGCCCTCCCTGCCTCTCCCCTCCCTGCCTCTCCCCCGGCCCTCCCTGCCTCTCCCCTCCCTGCCTCCCCCCGCCTCCTGCCTGCAAGGACAGCTAAATCCCCGCTTTATCAGCTCAGCTTTATCTCCAAAACCTCCTACAATTTCCCAGAGGAGAAAATTAAATAGAGGATTTAGCAACCATTTTGTGCAGGCCCAGGGCAGGCTGACTGGATGGCAGCAGCGGATCCGAGGGCCTGGCCTGACCCTGCCCAGGCCTGGACACTTGATGGCCAGCAGCCAGGAGTCCCACACTGACCCACCTCCATCCAGGCCGGCCAGCCACCAAGGTCACCAGCCCTGGGCCGGTGCCTCCCTCCCCCCTCCACCTCAAGTGCCCACACAGGGACACTGAGGCCCAGAGAGGCCAAGACATCATCTTAACCGAGGCTGGGGTCTGGCAAGCACCCTGGAATTCCAGACACTTCCAGGAGGGGTGGGCATGTGCTGCCTGCCCTCCACGCACAGACAGAAGCCAGGGCTCAGCCCTCAGCCAAGATGGGGATGTGGGATGGGGGCCGGGGGGGGGCTCAGGGCTGACATCCCCCCCAGACCACACTGACCACTCAGCCTACAGCACCGGCCTCTCCCACCCAGTCTTCCCCCTTCTGGCCGCCCCGGGGTGGCCACCGTGCAGTCGCCCGTGACCTTGGGCCGCCCGGAGGCAGGGAGGGGGAGGGTTGAGAATCGGGCGCATCCTCCGCAGAGCCGATTAGGGGTGTGCTGGAGTGAGATAAGAGCCACGGGGCTGTTAGAGCCGTCCACGCGCACCCCCCCGCCCCCAGGGCAGCGGCCTGCGAAGGACACGGGCCGCTGGAGTCGGCCTCGTGGGGAGGAGTCGCGTGCCACCAAGGCCGTCCCAAGTGCATCTGGGGGTATGAGGCCCGCGGGCAAGCCGGGCGCCCCCCAGCCCGAGCACGGAAATCGCTGCGAGGTCCTGGCTCCGCCCGGCACTCAGCCTAAAGAGCCCCTGAAAATAGACGTGGAGAAAGTCATCCGGACGCAGGCGCCAGGCCCCAGGAGGTCCGGACCACTTAGCGGATGGAGCCAGGGGCACTCAGACTCCGCCGGGCGGGAGCGCGGCCCGCTGGCCCTGCGGGAAGAGCCACGGGTCACTGCCTCTCCACGCCAGCTCCAGCGCGGGCACCGTGCCCGCCGCCCCGGCGCCCCGGCCTGCCCTCCCCCCACCACCCTGCGCCCTCCCACACGGCACGCAGCCCACACACCCAGCCCCAGCCTCCAGCCACGGCCTCCTCAGCCACGGCCTCCTCCCGGACCCTGCCCCGGCCTCCAGCCACGGCCTCCTCCTGCCCCCCCCAGCTGCTCCCTCAGCCCTGTGGAGTTGCAGCTGGGGGCCGCAGAGCCAGCCCAGGGCCCCCTCACCACTGGCCAGAGCTGAAGGGGACAGAGTGGGGAGTTGGGGGCCACAGGGGGCCCTGGTGTCCCCCCAGCATCTCGCTCTTGGCCAGCTCTGCCCTGCAGCCAGCTTCCCAGCCCCGCTGCAGCTAGCACAGGGCGCCCGGGGCCAACGTGCACCCCGGGGTCTGGACTGAGCGAAGCCTGCGGGAGAGCTGGTGTCTACCAGAGGGCCAAGCACACGGTCCTCCTTCCAGAAACAGCCACGTGCACGACGTTGTTCCTCTTCTTCATAGGACGGGTCAGAATGTTCTCACACCAGGATTGTCCCACGATGGCACAGAGCCCCCAGCTGTCCCCCCCCAGGTAGAAAGGGCAGCTTTCCGGCTGGGAGGAGAGATGACCCCCCGTAACCGACCGGGGCGCGCCAGGCTGCTCCTTCCGGAGACAGACCTCAGGGCAGCAGCGGCTGGGCCGGGACCAGGCATGCACCCAGACCGCCGTGGGGGCGCGCAGAGACCGGGGAGCACTGGGCGGCCGTGAGCCCCGGCTGGCGGGCCAGGCCCCCTCCCACCGTCCTCTGCGAGGACTGGGCCCAGAGTCTCAGAGGTCTGAGGGGCCCAGCGTGGGCCGGGCAGCAGGGACACACAAGGCCAGGGAGGCCCGAGCTGAGAGGAGGCCGGGAAGGGAATGATGGCGGCCCAGCCGCCGCCCATGCCCAGACCGGGGCCTGGCCTCATCCACAGCCCTGTGGTCTCTGCTCTGTCCTGCCCAGGCCAGGAAGGAGGCAGGGTACTGCCAGGCTGCGAGGAGAGCCAGGCCCAGAGACCAGGCAGGGCAGGCACCGACCCAGAGCCCCAGGGGTTCCGGGCCGGGATGGAGGGGGTGCCCCCCGCCGTGACACCATGGCTTTCCAGCCAGCACCCGGAGTTCCCCGCTGCCCGTCCTGAGCCCTAGGCTCCTGAAGACCACACCGCCTGCTCCGTGGTGCCTTTCACACCGTGCGCCGCACGCAGGCCGCGGGCCTGACCGAGGCCCACCCTGCGGGACCCCAGAAGGGCAGAAAAGTTCCTGGGAATTAGAGCCCTCTCGGCAGAGAGGAGCTAAATATAGACGCGGCCTCCGCTGGCAGGAGAGGGGGCGGGCAGGACTGGAGTAGAGGGGGAGGCAGCAGGGTGGCCCCCGGGGTAGCTCTAAATAGATGTGAGCCCAGGCCGGCCTGTGCCCACCCCCGCCCTCAGACCCCTCCCCGGAGCCAGTGCGCTGCACCCCTGCGCCCTGGTGTTTCTAACAGGAGGGGGGAGGGCTCCGGAGCCCCCGCCACATCCCGACAAACCCCAACGCTCTCCCGGGGCTCCTCTGGCTCTGTGCCACCCCGGCCTGCGCCCCTCCGGCTCCTGGCTGGCCTTTGCGGGGCCAGGAAGGGTCCAGCCTGGGAACGGGACGGGGCAGCGGCCCGGCCTCAGACCAAGCCAGGACTCCGCAGAGGTGCCCCAGCTCCGCCTGAGGTCCCGGGGAGCCGTGGGGAGGGGGCAGGGCTCCCCGAGCAGGTCGGGGTCCATGGTGATGGAAAGAGGCCATGTCAGATCCCGCTTCCCTTGCTGGCTGCCGATCGATGCGCACCGAAGGGCATCTTCACCTGCATTTTCCCTAAGTGCCCTCTCAGCCCATCAACAAGCACCGCTACGGCCATTACAGGGCACGCCCCGTCCCAGAGCCGGCCCACCACGTACCACAGGCCTGGTGGTTTAGAACAACAGGAATTTATTCTCCAAGGTTCCGGGTCAGCTGGTGCTGAAGGGCTGATGGCAGCAAGGTGGATAATGGGGGACACAGGGTGGGTGGCGGGGAGGCCAGGGGGGATCGGAAGAGTCCCTCAACCCAGGAAGCGGGTCCGAGGGGCTCCGGCTGGGCCGGGGGGCTGGCGGCCCTGAAGAGCCTCTTGGTCAACACTGCCTTGGGGTTTAAACCCCTGATGCCGCCGCAGGCCCCGCAGGCCGCTCAGCTCTGCGCTCGCTTGGCATCCCGCGCCGCGGGCGGGACAGCTGGGGTGGGGCTGAGGCCGAGCTCGGCCCAACAGGTGTCAAGAGAGCGAGAGGCCTGGGCCTGAGGCCGGGGCTGCCAGCAGGGGGAGCAGAGGCCGGCCAGCTCGGAGAGGACGGGTCACCCTCTGGAGCTCCTCACACACCAGGCGCCGTGCACACACACCGGGCGCCGTGCACACACACACCAGCCACCACGCACACACCAGCCACCATGCACACACCGGGCGCCATGCACACACACCGGGCGCCGTGCACACACCGGCCACCATGCACACACACCAGCCACCACGCACACACCAGCCACCATGCACACACACCAGCTACACACACACACCAGCCACCATGCACACACACCAGCCACCACGCACACACCAGCCACCATGCACACACACCAGCCACCACGCACACACCAGCCACCATGCACACACCGGCCACCACGCACACACCAGCCACCATGCACACACACCAGCCACCACGCACACACCAGCCACCATGCACACACCAGCCACCACGCACACACCGGCCACCATGCACACACCGGGTGCCATGCACACGCACCAGCCACCACGCACACACCAGCCACCATGCACACACCAGCCACCATGCACACACACCAGCCACCACGCACACACCGGCCACCATGCACACACACCAGCCACCACGCACACACCGGCCACCATGCACACACACCAGCCACCACGCACACACCGGCCACCATGCACACACACCAGTCACCACGCACACACCGGCCACCATGCACACACACCAGCCACCACGCACACACCGGCCACCATGCACACACACCAGCCACCACGCACACACCGGCCACCATGCACACACACCAGCCACCACGCACACACCAGCCACCATGCACACACCGGGCGCCATGCACACGCACCAGCCACCACGCACACACACAGGCCACGCACACACACCAGCCACACACACACACACCAACCACACACACACACCGGCCACCATGCACACTGGCCACACACACACACCGGCCATGCACACACACCAGCCACACACACACACCAGCCCCCCCCACACACCGGTCACACACACACCAGCCCCCTACACACACTGGCCACCACGCACACACACCAGCTACACACACACACCGGCCACCACGCACACACACCAGCCACACACACACACCAGCCATGCACTCACCAGCCACACACACACACCAGCCACCATGCACACACACACACACCAGCCACACACACACACCAGGCATGCACACACACTGGCCACACACACACACCGGCCACCATGCACACACACCAACCACACACACACACACCAGCCACACACACACACCAGCCACACACACACACACCAGCTACACACACACCAGCCACACACACACACTGGCTGCTGTGCACACACTGGCCACCACGCACACACACCAACCACACACACACACACTGGGCGCCACCCACACACACCAGCCACACACACACCAGCCATGCACACACACCAGCCACACACACACACACACTGGGCGCCACCCACACACACCAGCAACACACACACACCAGCCACACACACACCAGCTACACACACACCAGCCACACACACACACTGGCTGCTGTGCACACACCGGCCACCACGCACACACACCAACCACACATACACACACCAGCCACACACACACACCAGCCACACACACACACACCAGCTACACACACACCAGCCACACACACACACTGGCCGCTGTGCATACACCGGCCACCACGCACACACACCAGCCACACACACACACACACTGGGCGCCACCCACACACACTGGCCACACACACATACCAGCCATGCACACACACCAGCCACACACACACCAGCCACACACACACCAGCCACACACACACCAGCCACACACACACCAGCCACACACACACACCGGCTGCTGCGCACACACACCAGCCACACACACTCACCGTACACACACCAGCCACACACACACACCGGGCGCCACACACACACACCAGCCACGCACACACTGGCCACGCACACTGGCCATGCACACTGGCCATGCACACACTGGCCACGCACACACTGGTCACACACACACTGGCCACACACACACTGGCTACGCACACACCGGCCGCCACACGCACGGGGGGGCCTTCACTCTTCACCAAGAAGACGGGATACTTCCTAGTAAGGTCAACAGTGAGGAAAGAAGCCGCCCCCAGCCCAAGCAGGAGAGGAGACGTCCAGCCCTGAGCGGTCCTGCTGGACAGTCCAGCCGGCCTGGACAGGTGCTGGGCGCGTGCCCGGTGTCCCCCGAGTGTCCTGGGCGGTGCGGGCTGTGGAGGGGGGGGCTGGGTCTGCCACGGCCCGATGTGTCCCCTGGAGCCCGTGGGCCCTGGGCTGTGGAGGGTACCCCAGGTCACACCAAGATGCCCCTGGAGACGGAGCTCCTCACCCCAACCACGCGGGGGGCCGCACGGAGCCTGGGAAGGGCCGGCGCGGGGGAGGCTGCCCGCCCAGAGGCCCCGGGGCTCACCCAGACCCCACTCTAGATCAGACGGAGGGACCCGGCCTCTGGCCACGTCTGTCATGTGGGCATGGCCGGAGACCCCAAGCCCACCCTGAGCCAGGGTCCCCACCACAGCCCCCCCGGCCTTCCGCGCAGAGACACGGGCGGCTGTCCAGGAGCCCTTTCCCGGGGAAACCCGGGCCCCTGACCCTGAGAAGGGGGGCCAGGAAGCCCTCCCTCTGTCCCCCCAAGTGCTCCGCACCCCGAGTGACAGCAGGGTACAGCCAGCAGCAAGGCACAAACGCCGGAACCAGGCCCCCACCCCGTGGGGACGGCCGGCTTGAGGTTGCCGGGCAACCCGGGGGCCCCCCCGCCTCCCGCCCAGAGCCCGCCTCCACGCGGGAGGAGGGGGGGACCGGGCCCAACTCTGCGGGGGGCTCTGGGTAGGAGGGGAGGGGCTGTGCCCAGCCCCCCTCCCCGGGAAGGTGGGGGGGTCTGCCACGTGGCCCTCCCCGGCACACGCCCAGTCTCTGATCCCCCGGCCCCAGCAAGGTGGCCCTGGCCCCGTGTGGCGAGGGAGCAGGTGCAGAGGCCGCGCGAGTCCCATGCGAGGCACCACCAGTCGGGTCCTTGGAGAAGGGGACGTCAACCCCAGATCGGGGCGTCCCTTCCCGGGAGGGGGTGAGGCTGGGCGGTCAGGGGCAGGGTGCGTGCGTGTGTGTGTGTGTGTGTGTGTGTGTGTCACAGTCACCTGGTGACTGAGTCACCTCAGGGCGCACAGCTGAACCACAGCTGGGACCGTGCCCAGGGTGCCTCACCCTCCTCGGTGGGCCTGGGGACAGATGTGCCCCTCCCGACCCGAGCCCCCGGCCTCCCGACCCTGAGCCCCGGGACAGACGTGCCCCTCCCGACCCGAGCCCCCGGCCTCCCGACCCTGAGCCCCGGGACAGACGTGCCCCGTGTGACCCCGAGCCCCCGGCCTCCCGACCCTGAGCCCCGGGACAGACGTGCCCCTCCCGACCCGAGCCCCCGAGTCCTCTTCGCCCTGACCCGCTCTGCGCCTTGGGGCTCCGGGCTGTCCGCCCTCACTTGACTCCAGGCCATGGGTCCCGGGATGCTGTGGGCTCAGAGCAGGCAGAAGCCCTTGCAGCTGGGAGATGGGAATAACTGGAGAGGAGACACAGGACCGACCCATGCTGGGGGTCAGGCTGGCCGGGAGGTGGTGACAGGAGGTGCAAAGGCCCCGGGCAGGCTGAGCCTCTGCGGACTGCTGGGGCCGTGTGGGAAGAGCAGCGTGGAGGGCCGAGGAGGAGCGGCCTTGGACCTCTGTATGAATGTGCGGGAGGGGCCACAGTGCTTTTGCAGAGACCTTGGCCAGCTTGGCCAGCTTGGCCAGAGGGGAGGGCAGGGGAGGGGAGGGGAGGGAGGGAAGGGAGGGAGGGAGGGGAGGGAGGGGGAGAGGGAGAGAGGGGAGGGGAGGGGAAGGAGGGGAAGGGAGGGAGGGAGGGGGGAGGGGAGGGGAGGGAGGGAAGGGGAGAGGAAGGAGGGGAAGGGAGGAGGGGAGGGAGACGGGGAGGGGAGGGGAAGGAGGGGGAAGGGAGGGAGGGAGAGGGAGGGGAGGGAGGGAGGGA